>NC_060247.1:119907585-120207585 GCF_921293095.1 Ischnura elegans | reverse complement strand
GCTGCTGGTGAAGTGGTGCTGCGAATCGAAGGCCCATTCTGCACAATGTCTATATGTGGTGATGTTGAATTTAAGGTAAATATGGGTTGCGTAGTATTAGAAATCTTCCTCTATCAATGATACAATGCCACCTCCAGGTAATTTCTTGGAGAAAATGGCTTGAAGTTAAAGCTTGGCTTTTTTTTAGCTTTTCATTGATTTTTTTCTGTAAATGAAAGGGCATTTGACTTTCATCTTTCCAATCTTCTTTCTCCCATCAGGCATCCTTATGTCTCCAGATTGTCTCGCTCAAATCATTTATCATCTTCCTTCAGTGTTGAGACCTTGTTCTTAATCTTCTCCCTGGCATCTGTAGCTTTTCATATTTAGCCTTTTTATATTTATGGGGATAGGAATTTAATATTGCATAGCATGATCCGTCTTTGTTGAAAATAAAATACTTTTACATTGATATAGTCGTTAAATTATTTGCATTTGAGTCCAATGGGTACATTCAGAAGGTGCCTCTACTTCACAATTGATAATATACTTTTTTTTATAGATTATGTCCAAAGATGGTGCAACGAAAGTTGGAAAAATTTCAAAGCAGTGGGCTGGACTTCTTCGGGAAGCCTTCACAGATGCCGACTACTTCGGAATTACTTTCCCATTGGACCTTGATGTTCGAATGAAAGCAGTGATGCTTGGTGCATGTTTTCTTATTGTAAGTATAAATGATAAATATTTAATGAGGGAATTTATTGTAAGATAATAAAAATTTGTAAGATAATTGTGTCTCAAGTCATTGAATATTGAATTAATTCCAAGAATGTCTTAGATTGGTATGAAATATTTGTAATAAATAAGTGATGAATAGCATTTTAACTGTTTTTACAAGTGTTTGCTCAGATTTCTGTAGTTGTTAAAGTCACTTAAAATGTGATAAAAAGTTTATCATACATCCTCCCCTTTTCTAGTGAAGAATTTGTTTAAATCATATGATTTTGGTAATAATTTGAATATCAAAAGATTTGTTTCTTTTGGTGCCTCCCAACGACCAATGCTTTTTTTGAATTCCAGGATGCTATGTTTTTTGAGAAATCTGGCAATGAAGAGAGGGATCGTCCAGGCATGTTTTAAGTCCATTTTTCTCTCCATTTCTACACCTATCCATTGTGTCTGCAATAATGCAGAAAAAGTCAAGTTTTGATCTACTATTCAAGAGGTAAGAAGTCTTCCAAAGTATGTTTAATGTCGTAAATGTGGTACATGTATTATATATTAATATCTCTTTTTTTTTGCTTCTAGCTCTACAACTTCGTATAAAATATTAATATGCATGACTTAAAAGTATGTTTTGACGAGAATGTGTGAAAGGTGATGTTTAGTGTGAACTGTCATTGTAATTAATTCACAGAGCTGCACTCAAGAGTCAATAAGATCAATCTATGTGCCTAACAGTTTTCCTGAGATCTTATTCTCTTGGAATATATTGTATATCAATATTTGTCCCTTAATTGATGTAAAGAACTGATTTCCTGTTTGGCTTGGATGTTTGGAGCTCAATCACTTGTTTGCTAAATTAGGTAATCTTTTGTCCCCAGTGTAAAATGTTTCAAATTCTTACTTGTCCAGTTTCTTCCATTTATTGTTTGGCACTTTCTTACCTTACAACACCTAATTCATTGCTTTAAAGTATTGGATTAGCTGATTGCATTTAGGCCTCCTCAATTTGCACCTTGGTAGTGCATATCAAAATTGCTTGTGCATTCTATTGTCGTGCAGCTATTTGACTGACATCTGTATTTATTGAATACTGTATTTGATGGTTTTTATGAGACACACCTTTTTCCCAGATTTTCCAGAAAACTCACCTTTGGCCGTTTATGCTGATACACCCTTTTACAAGGCTAGTTTGGTCCTCAATGCTGTCAAATCGAATTTAAAAAACTAATGATTGGCATAAGCATTTCATACCGGTATTGTCAGAGCATCACTTCGTGCATTTAAGTACAGTAAAACTTCGATTTTACGCACTTCGATTTTACATCAAGTCTTGTTTTTACGCAGCGACACTAAAGTCCGGCCGGAAAGCATAGGGAATTCCAATGATGAAACTTCAATTTTACATCTTATCTTGATTTTACGCAGTTTTTCGATTTTGTGCAGCATAACCTCAGCCCTAAAGAGGCCGCTAATTTTGATTTTACGCAGTTGTCTTTCGACTTGTTTTGAAAATGCCGACTGGAGCAATATGAAGTTAGGTTATTTATTCGTCTAAATGAGTTGCAAAAATGAATACAAGAACGGTTGAAATGACGTCGCGCTGTTGAGCGCGAAACTAAAAACATCGCAAATCTAATTATTGCTTCCCCCTGCACTCTCTCAGTAATATTTCAGGCTCCTTTACCAACGCGAATATCGCTCTTAGTTAAAAATTTCCGTAGAAGGATATCGAAACCTAAAATATACGGCTATCGCCGTGTATGCGACAGATGATCGCCGGAGATATTAACATTATCACCTTTTGTTTATTATTCGACTTATTGATCGACGCTGTTTATAACATATTTATTGTAATTACAGCAGACGGTCGTTAATCCGGAATTAAGAACTACGGAATATCTATCCCTAACGGAAGGTTTTCTAGAATTTTGCGAACGCTACGTTTTCCTTCGCCCCAGCGAAATATAACGGCGAAATGAGTCGTTAAAAATACTCCCGTGCCAAAATTTTGGCTTCCAAGGTGATCCAAAAAAGATAAGTCGTACTTCTAGTATGGACGTATGTCGATGGTGATTCAACACGATGGTAAAAGCAGCATACGTTGTCTCATTCCGCGGGCTAACCCCACATCTGCGGGACGAATGGAGGCGAGGGAAAGTTGATTGCGCGGCACGCTTATTAGAGCTGATTCAACTTGTATCTCATTGTTAGTGGGTTTAAATGAAACATGGTTGGAACTTTAATAGCTATTAGCTTAACTCCGCTAGGTGGCAAGCGTTTATTTTTAACGGAACGGAAGTTAATGCCTTCAGAGAATAACTCGCGTCGTCAATCGTCATGCAATCATTGATGTCAAATTCAAGACGTGAGTGATAAGGCAGTCCCTTTAAACTCAGGAATGGCTTATTACCATTAAATCGAAATACAAAAAGTGTTCGGTGTTGTTATCAGATGTGGGGAGGCAAAATATTACGTGAAGATGAGTCACACGGCTTGTGAGTCGAAGGTCCCGGCGCTGAATTCGCGGAAGAATGCCGACAGAGAAGCTATTCCCGGTAGATTCAATCTACTAATGCTAAAATTTTTTGGGGAAATGCTTTTTTAATGGGTAAAAATTATAAAGAGGGAAAATTGTTCTGGACTATTAATCATTTTTTTATTCATCACTGGCGGCATGACGGCAGTTGAGCGGTTATTTAAATAGCTCACTTAAAAAAAGTGATCTTAACACCGGAAAAATCTGAATTTCCGAATATCCCGGGTCCTATGTGCTCTGTATTATCTATGGTATGCTATTTGGAAGGAGGTAACTGACAGCTGGGGTCATTAGCGCCATGAAGTAAGGGCTGGGGGGATAGGAACCCTATGTTGGCATTAGCAAGGTTATAATGATAGACCTTAAAGGGACGAGGGCTTAACGTCCCATCTGTTGGACAGAGTGGTGCACTGGAAGTGCCCTCCACATTACTCTCAAGTAGGGATAGAGCCATCTCTGATAAGTTTCTGCAACTGCCAGGACTTGAACCCAGGCCCACAGGGTGTAAAGCCTTTGTGATGTATTAGCAAAATTTTGCTCCCTGTTAATGGGGTTAATTTGGATGACTATCCTCAGATATCTCATTTCTTCAATCTCCAATCTTTGTTTGTCTGCAGGTGGTTAAACGGATTTCCTGAAAACTGCTATTAATGAGAATATTTTCGAAAATTAGCTTCTCTGCGAGCATTTAGTAAAACCATTCCGACATTTCTCCTGGGTAACAGAAGTAATCTTAGTGCCAGAAATGCTAGTAATTCTACCATATTATTCTACCATTGGAAACATTGTTCAGGAATGCAACGTTGTTTCTCTTAAGGTAACATGTCATCTGTGGTGTTGCTTGTGAGTAAATAAGATTATTAGGCTTCATTTTCTTGCCTCCAAATGAGTAATTGAATCCAGGAAACATATATCTGATGCGATTGAAAAGGATTTCATGCTCTTTTACCGTAAAGCCTCACATATGAGACTTTTTCTGGACCCGGTTCTGGCTCAAATCAGAACTATACAAAAGTGTATGACTAAGGGTTCTAAAAATAATGAGCATGAGTTATCCTGAAAACTATACTTCTCCGCAATACCAACTCTTGATTTTACACACTTTGATTTTACACAGTGCCCATATTTCGGTCCCTCCAACTGCGTAAAATCAAAGTTTTACTGTATGTACTTACCTTCGACAATATTCACACCACACACAAGTTTTTGACACACACAAATGGGGTGTGTCAATAAGTGGTGCATCTCATATGCCATCAAATATGGTAAATTCCGTCATCAATACATAACATTTCAAGGGTTAGTTAGCTATGCTTTTCTCACTAGGCAAGATATGATTGGTATTCTTCATTGTAACTACTATTCCCTTTTCAAATTTTCAATAATACTCATGTATCACATGCAGTGAAGATCTATTTATTAGTTAGGTATTTGTATGATGAGTTATTATGATAAAAAAGTAGCATTTTTAGATGAATAAACTCATCATGTGCTGATTGTCCTCTAATGATTTTTACAATCTTGTAATATGTATAAATTAAAAAAAGAGTGCCCAATCTGTTCAAGAATTCTCTGAAATGTTGCAGTAATTTTTTTCATAATTTCTGTGTTGTAGCATAAGTATTGTATCATTTGCATTCATTTCTCTCAGTATGCATCATTTGTAATGCCTTGATATAAAATGTAGCTTAACTACTTAAATATTGCTCATATTTTTACTTATTTTTTGATGAGCAAGATATACATGTGCAACTCATTGGTATGTAATCAACTTCTAGAAGGCTACCTCAAATAAGATTCTTTGCGTTTAATCATTTTACTGTCAGATTAACTGCGTATATTCATGGTATGTTATTGGGGATTTCTAGAGACCTTGTTGAAGTACATATTGCATATACATATTTCCCTGCTTGAGTAGTTTAGTGTAGAAATATATTTAACAATCAGCATCTTTTCCGACGAATGCTTAGGTTTATATATGTATTTTCTTCCTTAGTCTTTATTGTTTGATCACACTGCTGGTACTTGCATAATCATGAAGTAGGCTTTTCATCTAATACCTAATGTGTTTTTTCATGCAAACAGATGTGCATACCAGGTGAGATTTCTTGTTGCAATTGTAAGAAAATATGTCTCTGAATTGTGTTAGGTTTTTCCTTTCACAATTTAATGTTCTGCATTATGCAAATATCATCCTTAGGTCATTAACATCTAATATATAAAATTCTCGTGTCACGCTTTTTTGTTTCCAAACTCCTCCGTAACGGCTGGACTGATTCCTATGAAATTTGGTGTGTATGTTCAGTAGGACTGAGGATATGTTGTAAACTATATTTCATTCTTTTCCAGGGCCCATGAGGACCTAGAATGGGCCCTGAGTCATTTCCATAAGAAATACATGTAAAGTTCGTTTTTAATGACTGCAGACCTTTTTTCTTTTGCATATTTAAATTAGTGATAATGGCCACATTAAGTTGAGACATATACCATTGGAAAGAAAAAGAAATGCACATTCTTATTCTTGCAATCAAATTTCGTTTTCCTCATGATTTACGGTGAATTTAGAAAAAAAACATCCAAAAAAAGCTGAAATTGTAGCATTTTTGGCTTACTGTCCCCTTGACGACAATCAGTATTGTTTGTCATTTGAAATCTCTTTCTATCCCCATAAATTATGAATGGTATGTTCCAAGGAGATGTATTACTACCACAAATACCTAGTATTCCGACAGATGTGCCAATTGAATACAAACGGGTTCAATTTCCAATTAGATTGGCATTCGCAATGACAAGTCTCAAGGCCAAACGATGTCTTTTTGTGGCTTTGAGGCACACCGTGTTCTTCATACAGACAATTTATACATGGCATGTTCACACGTGGGTAAACAATCTAGTTCGTTTGTTTTGGCTGAAGATAGATTTACTAAAAATGTTGTTCACTCCATTGAACTAAGAGGCTGATAATATTTTTTTTTTAAGTCATAATTTGTGATAGAGATGTCATTTTAAATTTATTGATTAATAGCAGGCCACCCGGTGTTTCTCGGGAAGTATATTACTATGAGAAGTGGGAAACTTGGAACTGGGAATTCATGGTCACATGGCAGGATTTTTAGGTAAAAGAACAAAGCAGATCTGATGATGGTATGCATGTATAACTGCAAACAATGGAAACAATGATTTCTGTATATCGCGCATGGGATAAGGATGATAGGTAAGAGCAGAATCCTTTTAGTTATGTTACACGAGACCGTGTCAAGGGTTTTATCTAGCCAGCAGGATTAGCAACCACAGAAGTTACAGGAAGTGACATAACTAATGGTAATGAAATAAGGACGCATTGGACAAACCAAAAGTAGCACTGTGATTTGGGAGCATGAGATGCACCTACGAACTAGGCACATATTATGCACGCAACATCATATAATAAGCTTTATTCCTATGGAATTGCAGTGACACACTCATTACCACTTGTAAATTGCATGTACGGTTAGTCCTCTTCTCATGAACATTCGATTTACGAACTTTCAGAGATGTGAATATTGGAAAAATTCGAGCGAGCCCAAAATTTCAAATTTCGCGCCTTTCGAGTTGGCCGATGTGAAGAGGTGTGGTGTATAGGAACTCGCACTATGGGCACAGTCTGAAAAAAGTATCATTTAATCCATTGTGAAGTCTGGAACTGTTGAGTGTATTGCCCATTCTTCCTTCCCGCGCACAGCAATTTTTTTCGGCTCCAGCTGCATCGCACTGGCAGCTAGATCAGTTCATCAAAATAAGTAGTGAGTTAACACACAATTGTAATGCAATGTTGTATTATGCAGGATAACTGCACTTTTCGATGCCATGGTTAGGTTTATCAACTTCCGAACAAAGTCTCAGAACGCATCTTGTTCGTTTATCAAGGACTTACTATGTTTGGCAAGATATCAACTCTCGATTGCATCATGCCGCATTCTTCGATTGAGGAAATCAAACGAATGTTCTTGTTTTTATATACTTGTGGGTAATTTAATCCTGTATATTATACACTTGACTCTGAAGCTATTCCACAGTGGACTATATGTACAAGAGACTGGACAAGAGACAAGATTGAAGAGACTGGAAATTTTGGCAAAGTGTGCTTTTTTGCGGTTGCGGAGAGGTTTTTTTACTGAATATACAGATAGAAATATGGATTTTAAAAATAGAAACAAATCATGTTTGAACTAGAAGTAGCCCTCACCCCCAATATTTAAGTTGCCAAGGCTGGACATGACACAATATATGACACAGTACTGTTATTAAGTTGTAATGGAAGTGGATCCCAGAGAAAATAAGCAAAATGAAGCATCACAGTGGACACCCCTGGTCTTGTTAACCTGATGTAGTGGTGTTGTGCTACATTTCGAGCCTGCCGTGTAAACATTAGTCAAATTTATGTGAATTGCAAAGAAAAAAATTTTCCTGAACCAGGAGTCTAATCATGGACTTCTATTTTTTCCAAAGGCCCATTGTTCAATTCCCTGTGTACAGTAATTTTTTCTCATGGCAACTCAAGAAAATTTCACTGATTTTTGTGTGGCAGGCTCAAAGTGTTACTCTCTCCCACCAGGGATGTAGTTAGAAATTTGCTTAGGGGGTGCTTCGGTGGTATTTGATCAATAGTAGTTAGGTGGTACACCAGTTATTTGTCGTCAATGCATATGAATTGGAAAACCATAAATTTCATTAAATAAGCTCTGTTTATAAGTGTCCCATTCATGCATACTGATACTCAACTTTTCTATTTTTCAGGATCTGATATTTTTAATGAACCTAAGGGATTGGTCGATGCATTGCCTCTAATGAGCTACAAATTCCGCTCCATTTATTGCCTACTTACTAAGTGTTGGGGTGGATTGGATGAATACTTTCCTAAATTTTTGAAGCCATGTTAACATATAATACAAATCATTGAAGTAACAACTGTTCTTTTATAAATGCAGAGGATTATTTTTGGACTATACACAGCAGCTGTAATTTTATTTGTAGATTGTGGCAACAAGCTGAATATTTTATAGTTTTTCACTTTTATGGAAGGGATATATGTGTATTCTTTTTTTTTCACATTTTCATTTTTCATGTAAATATCATGTATTAATCACCATTTAAATAAATGTATTTACAAGTTTCGAGAAAATATTTTTGAATAGAAGAATGCAGGGTGGTTCAGCCATGAGAAACACTCACTTAGTGCCTGTGCTATGTGTACAGTATGCCATTTAGATTCTTCTAGTCAAATATTCTATTCATGGAGAGCTACAATAAGACTTAACATTATAAAACATAATTTAATTTTTATATGGAGTTCCATGCTAACTCAGCATCAAGGTGTTATACATTATTAGTTTTTACTGTCTGAAATTGTGTGCTCTATTACTCTACACTGATGACAGGCTAGGAAACTAATTACAGTGGCTTTCAATATAAATAACACTAAAAAACCTTAATGTATTATCATCGGCTTGCATATGGTATAACTGGTGACTTTGTATAAATATGTGAAAGATAGTTCAACTAATATAAAATTTTATGAGGAACTTATAATCAATTCGTAATACAATTGTGAATTGCCATTTTGGTAAATATTGAAATGCTAGAGAGATTTAAATAACTAAATGTTATGATCAATATTTTTAGATGAATGCAACTTTGTCACAAGATTACTTGTGGGTGGCTCTGTGAAGGTTTTCCGCTGGCAAGTCCATGGTTATTTTCTCAAATTTGTCGAAATATATTTTAAAAATTTGCTAATGAGGTGCCAATTTAATCATTCTGCCAAATGTTAAGTGTAATCATGTGACAAAATATATGTCTATGTATGTCATAGAACTTAAATTAATCTGAGAAGATGTGTCATTCTGGACCTCTGAATTCTTGCTTTTGTTAAGGGACCGCCCTCAGGCATTTGGGGGCCATGGGCAATTATACATCCCTTCTGGACCTTAGAGAATACATTGAGAAGTTTTTCGGGGTTCCCTCTTGGTCCTCCTCTAGCTATAATAAAACTTTTAATATAGCATCAAATGTTCTCATTACTTAGCCAACACTTGTTCACTAACTTTTTTGTTCATTTGCGAGGAAATAAGCTGAAATTAGGAGGCGGAAATTTGAAAGTCTAATTTATATGCTAGTGGCCCAAAATGTAATGTATTTGTAGTAAATATAGCCACTTCATGCTATCATTGATGAGCCATCTTCTTTTGCTCCACTCTTTATGTTAGCCCACTTGAACATTTTGTCTTCACTATTGCACAATCATAATATCAGTCACAATCATTGTCATTGAAAACTCCCTTTTACTGATGATTGCAAAAGTTGGCCCAGATAGCTTTGATCATAGGTCTCTGTTCTATAATGAGATTGCTCTTCCATTACATCTGGATCTTAATACATTAAATTATTTCCTTATGCTTGAATTGCTAGTGCATATATCACTTATACAGCAGATATTTTTACCTTCATTTCATGAGTAAGCTAGGCCAAATTTTTCTTTCATTATTTCAGTGTGCATTTTAAAGTCAGAAGTACATGTGAGGCTACCAAAATAAATTTGCTAGTTTTTAAATAAGAATTTGGTGAGTTAGTGTCAAAGAAAAACTTTCCTGAGCTTTTGTGAGTTTTCGATGTGATTTATGAAAAATAACTTAAAATGATTTTTATTTTACAATAATAAGATTCTCAATTCGAGAGGATTTCCATGTTGAGGCCTCTGCTTGTGTGACATAACTGATTCAAGTGCTTGATTGTTGTTGATGTGTGAACTGCATAGCATTTGCTGTTATTGTTGTTGTAAATAAATAAAGTCAAAAGTTTAATTGATTGGCATAAATTCCCTGCTTATTTTCATGAAGTCAAATGTTCAAATATTTTCTTGTATTCCTGTAAATGCATTCCTTCATGTAAGTGAAACATTTAAAGCATACTTTTATATGAGGTTACCTCTAGGTTTCATTGGTGCCTAGGTGTTGTATCACATGTTTGTCTGTTATTAATAAACTCATGTTCCATGTGCATCTTTTTTTTTTCCATCATACTCAACTTCTGGTATAGTTTGAGCCTGCGACTTCAACAGCATAGATATTCTCTTAAAATTACGGTGAGGAAAAAGTCTCCAAAACCAAGCATGTAACCATATACATATAGTTTTTCCAGCCCTCTTAGCAGACATGAAATTATTTTTGACTGTGTGTATTATACGTAAAAATCAACCATTTTGAGCAAAGATACATAAATGCAACTTTTATCACCCACACACCTAAAGGAAAGAGATCATCAAAGTGGCTGCTATTGCATTTAGCAGTATGTGTTTGCGTTCCTAAGTACCTTTTCTTATTCGTATCAGGTGTATTACTTCCTGAGTATCTTTCAGGAAAATAATGCTGCACCTATGCAGCTGCATTTTATGTCTCGTAGTGAATTTTGTGACAAAAGCACTAGATATTTCACTTACCAAACACAGTGGTGCATCAAATTTCAATAGGTTATTGCAATCCCCTTTAATCAAATTGTTATTGCCAAACAGCACTTATTCAACATCTGTTATTATCAATGTTGGTTAGCAATTGAATAGAAGTAATCTCATCATTTGTAATGATTACTTTGTATGAATTATAATTGTTATTTGTAATTTACTCCTTACGGTGAAAGAGAAATCGTTACTTTCATTGTAATCGTTACTTACTATAGTTGAAAATTACTTTACTCGCTCCCACTTAAACTTCAGTTATCTTCTGGTAGCTTTGCTGGCCAAGCTTATTAGTGTTGCTACTTAAATTAGTCTAGAGGGAACACCTCTTTGTGCTCCAAGTTCGGGCTTTGCTCTCTGGCTGTGGCGCTGTGCACACAAGTTGGACTGCTTGTCACATAATATGCTGAGCACTTGTCCGGTATAGACCTCAGATTTCCAGTGGGGAGAATGACGCCTCGGTAGCATAAATGGTTAAAGTACTCAGCCAGAAATCGCGGGATCCAGGTTCGAATCCCGGTCAAGGCAAATGATTTTTCCTCTGTGGATTTTTCTCACAACTTAGGAGACATATGTTAAAAAGACAATCTCGTGGAAAGTGACCACTTACCTCACTTTGTGGAAAATACTTGGTTTTCCAGTGTATGGCACAATTTCATTAAGAGTATTAAGCAGCATAATATTTGTATACAACAATAATATGTCACTGGTTCAACTTCAAAATAGTTGGAGCTTGGAAAATAAGGCCCAGGAAACAATGCTAGCAATTGAGCATGATTGCTGAGAAATTGGTTCAGAAAGCTGAGAGTCCTTGCAAACTCACCAAACTTTCACCTGGAGACAACTGGTTTGTGGCCCAGTGCATGCAGCGTCAGGACTGCTGTTCTATGTTCAAATCCTGGGTGGAGTCATAGACCCAGGTAAGAAATACAGTATGAGATGGCCTATTGAGGGAAAGGACCACTGGCCCACTTACCCAGAATTAGTGAATTTCACTTACCAATGTCTTAGTAAGAGGTGAGCTATAACCTCATCTATCCAAACCAATCTATTGGCATGGAGTGGTTTAACTATCCCTCTTCCATCAATAGAGGATGAATGATGACCTGAAGAAGAATGTAAATCTGCATCCTCCCATATTCTTCTTAAGGCTGCACTCATTACACCATCTGCTTTTATCGACAAATATCAAGGCCATGACAAAAAATGCTCAGTTTGCACAGATGCACGAGCTGCCTTCCTTCTGCCAAGCACCACAAGTCCGACTGTATATATTTTTTAATGAATAGAGATAGAGGTCAATTTTATTTGAAGAAATTAATTTTAAAAATAATGAATTTTACAATTTAAACATTAAAGGCCAAAAATATTCTAATTTAACTCAAATATCGTTTATTATTCCACGATCAGAATCAACAATCGCACAAAGCTTGTTGAAAGTGCCTCTCGTTCGTGACGTCAATAACAAGCGACAGTCGAAATGCGATCATTGAATCACTAAAGCGCGCCAACCTTTTATGGAGTATGTTTCATGTTTTACTTCGTGTTTTGTGAAATTTTATTAAGTTATAATGGCACCTTCTCAAAAACCTCTGCGATATGCTCATGCTGATGGCCATACTGATTTATGCTATTCTGATGATGGGAGGTAAGGTTTATATATGGTGACGATTTGTATTTGCTCTGGTTTGAAAATTCTAGCTCTCCTGTTGTACCTAATTTTAGGCATATGATTACTTGTGGAAGTGATGGTGATGCGAGAATTTGGGCAGGGTTCGAAGATGATGATCCGTTTTCCACAGTGGTCGGTGAGAAAGCTTTCGCTGTTGCTTTTTGGGTAAATTTTTTCATGATCTTCTTGTCTAGTGTTTACCATTCTATTCACTTCCCCTGTACTAATGGAGTATCACTTTCTAGGGTGATAGGTTTTACATCGGGAACGATAACAACCATGTGCAAGCATACTCTTTTCAAGGAAAATCTCGCGATGGTATTGTTACTCGATTCACTGCTCCCGTTACCCACATCGCTGTTTCTAGAAAAGGAGATACAATTGTGTCTGGATCATGGTAATCAGTGTAATTAGTAGTCCCTTAAGTTATCGAAGTTTAAATGTTGATTTATAGTATTTATTACGTTAGATACTTTATTCAGGCAGTCCTCATTTAATTATAATTTCTCTTTAATTTTTTCGATGGCAATGTTTGATTTTAATGCATTTTTATTTTCAGTGACATGACTATTCATGTTACCGATAAAGAAACCCTGAAGGATAGAATATTCTCTGGGCATAAAGCTCCAATTCTTGGCGTAGCTATTGATCCGAAAGAGAAGTATTTGGTACGTCTTGAGGCAACCATGCATTTTAAGACTGGCGAATTTCGTTAATTCTAAGGATTTCATAGAATTGTTTTCTTTTAGGCCTCTTCAAGTTGTGATGGCAGCGTGAAAATATGGTCCTTACTGGATGGGAAAGACTTGAAAACATGGGGTAATATAATTGAACCTACCAACGACTTCAGCTTTGCAAAAGCTCTTGGTAGAGCAGCTTGGACTCCTGAAACGGGTAGTTATTTAGCTATTCCTTCAGGAAAGAGCACAGGATCGGGTGACAGATTACACTTCCAAGTTATTCTGGCTGAAAGAGGTACTTGGAATACCATGATTACTCTGTCGGATGAGCACATAAAAAAGGTATTTTAATTTTTTGTCGTGCATACCTAATTGTAAATTTCTGAATAGTGAGCAATGCCAATCTTTGGTTACCTACCTTTATGATCAACTCTTTACTCAAGTTTTTATGGGCTTTCTTTCTCATCAACATTACGCTCAAATAAGCAAATATGTAATTTTTAAAACCCTGCATTAAAATTATTGGAAAAATTGTTCCTCTTCAGCCAGTAATAAATTTTTATCCACCATTTACTCTAAAACAGCCCTTATCAATTGCTGCCTTTTCTCCGTGTGGAGGGTATCTTGCTGCCTCAGCCATAGGGGGTGAATTGATCATTTGGGATATCAACAGCACAAAAACTATTGTGAAGGAAACCCATGAATCGGGGTAATGTACAGCTATCTTATTATGTGCATGAAGAAATTATGTAGACATTGATGCTGATTTTCTTATTCTTGCTAGGTTACCAATGACAGCCATGGTTTGGAATCCATCAGGCAATGGTGAACTAGCTTTTTGCGACAACCAAGGACAGCTGGGACTTTTTGAGAATTGCATTCCTCAGTCTGCTGATTATTCCAAGCCTGATGATATTGGAGCTCCTGTTGACAATGTGAGCATGTTATTCCCAGAAAATTTTCTTTAAATTAGGAAACTTTGATTGTTCATCTTGACCTTTCAGTCAGTAGTTCGATAGATATGGATAGTCTTTATCTCGCTGTTGCTGTCAACGACCAATTCTTGGCCTTATGCTTGATATATTTGTTCCATTGATTCAAAATAATTTTAAACTGCATGGGTACTGTTTCAGTAGACGCTTGTTACCTAATGATCAATTCCACACACCCTCCTTGTCATTGAGTTCTGTTTATTGTAGTGTGCTAATCCCCATCTGCACACCTTTTCAATTACATATGTACAAAATTCTCTTCAATGTCAGGAATGTTCATTTAATAGGTTATGAGTGGTATTTATGTGGTGATCAAAGTGAGTATTCCAACAGGGCGATTATCCTTAAGATCGGCTATTCATTGGAGTCCCCACATTGAACGCAAAACCCTAACTCTCCCCATTCATGCCCCCTGGCTGCCCGAGTTTGTGTGCTGAGGCAATGAGATCAAGTTCAGTCCAATTAAGCCTAATATTCACATTTCTAGTCGACGTTCAGCTCTCTGCCTTGACTGCCTCAAGCATCCCACTTGGAGGGAAGCATTGGGATGGCATGAGTGGGTATGAGAGCTTGCAAAGGGATTTTCCATCTGGGGAATGCTATTCTCCCTGGGGTGTCTGCTTGGCTGTCACATGGCTGGTCACCCCTATTTGCTCTCTGAGACAGTCATGCCTGTTGCAGAACTTCAGAAGTTTTCTTAAGAGAAGTAGCATACAATACACATTTGTAGAGATACATGAAAATAGCGCTTTCATTTTAATTTTATATCATTTTCAATTACAGTGTATAGCATTTTGTAGCATCTATTTTATTTCTTTATTTTCATAATGTAGCACTGATGACAAAGTGTGATGAAACAGTTATTTGAAAAAATATGAAATAGTTTATACAGTGCAACCTCGATATAACGACACTCCACGGTACACTAATAAACACTCGCTATAGCGAATTGTCGCTTTACCGGAGGTGGAGCAAATAATAGCCAATATACCTGTTGCGAACAGATATACAGGAACAGGAGTGGTGCGGCGACAGATAAACATCTATCCGATAAACGTAAGCATAAATCCAGACGAAAGGCGATGTTTTTTTGCATCACTAAATTTCCTTACTCAAATAACGACTAACTATTCAAACAATTTATAAGCGCCGCACTGACTAAAAATCGTGCAAAGCATTGTTTCGTCAATCATTATATTTATCGAACGACAGTTTACCACATAAATTTGAGACTGAGCACTCCATTAACTTCATTTCTAACAGATCGCTAGCAATTACAGAGGTTAAGGAGTCTTGATGAAAGTCTTCCGGCGGTGAAACCCTCGCTATGGCGAGAGCCAACACCGAAAGGGTCTCGTAAAAACAAATTTTTTAACACGCTTATTATAGGGTCAATTGACGGTGCATCGGCTATCTCTCGTTATAGCGGGGGTGTCGCTATAGCCCGTACTCGCTTTAACGAGGTTCCACTGTATAATTATGGGGTATAACAATAATAAATTAAGGAATAAGACATAAAGATAATAATTAAAAATAATATTAGTAGCCTGAATATCATTTACACTAGTTGAACATCAACATTAAAGAAGTTTCAAAACTTTCTTCCTTCAGCCGGTTGCGTCTATCAATTACAAGTAGATTGTACTGGCTGAAAAACCTCTCTCCATCCACGATGCTAACTGGTGTCCAGATTGTGTTGAGTGCAGCATTACCAAACTCAGTTATTTCTTGGCAGATGGCAAGAAATATTTGCGTAACATCTCAGAATCGACCATGGTTCTCCCTCAACCTCTCTAGTGGCTGCTGATGAAAATACATGTAACCATCTATGAAGCAGTAAGGCCCATCGTCCAGTGGCATAGCGAGGGGCGGCCTTGGCACTAAATTTATGAATTTTGCCATCGAAATGCCAAATTTGCTTTGTAAATATCACAGGGTTCCCACTCAACTGTGAAAACCTTAAAACCGTGAATAAGTCGTGAATTTCTTCAACCGTGAAAAAACCTGGAAATAGCCAGGAAATTCGTCGTAAAACTTTAGAAACCTCTCAAACTTGATTGTAGATCTACGATTGACGGAACAAAAGAAAAATCGATTTGTCGATCCTATTTCAAGGTCAGTCACTCACAGACACTGTCCACGCATTTATCTGCACACGTGTATTCGAAGCGCAAATATTGGTCCGTGTGCCATGACGACAGACAGACATTAAGGCTGTGATTGGAAGACCGTTAACCAAAGTGATCATTAACCCAGGCGGGAAATCAAACACCTCTTCACTTCCCTGTCACCCTCCATTTTCCCACTCACAACCTTTAGCCGGCCCTAAATTTTCCCAACGATAGGCTATATCGTAAGAGCACTTTCATTGCTGCGTTTGCATTCCCGGCGTTTATCGTTTTTGCTATATTTTTAGTTAATGTGCGACCAGTGATTTTTATGTGATCAATTTTTCTTCCTAAAATGGCTTATCAACAGACGGTGAAAACCTGGAAAAAAACTTTAATTTTATAATTTAGTTAGAGTGGGAACCCTGTATCATAAAGGTCTAGTCATCGTGCCTATGTCATATTTATTTACATATATTGCATCAATATCGCACTTCGCGTTTGCGATTTTCACATATTACGACACATGTGGGTTAAGCCCTCTCTCACTATCTGTCGCTCACACTCCCACAGGTGGTCACATAAAGTTCGTTTTTGCGACTGATTGCAGGTCTCTACTGTGCAGCGTTTTGAATCAAACTTTTTTCATGAACTGCGTGAATAAATAAGGCAAATATTTGTCTTTCTATATTGTATTGTTTGTGTCAATGCTGGTATCTTTATGAATCATTTACTTGTGGTTAACTCAAACCTGTTACCAAAAAAGTGTGTGGCATCTATGTTTGCCATGTCATTACGAACAAGGACCTTCCATGGAATCAGTTGGCAGAATATCCTAGTGATTAAATGATCGCTTGCCTCTCTTCTTCAGGAAAAGGAAGAAAATGCATCAGTGTTGGATAACTTGGATACCTTGTCAAACATGATGGATGACGATGATGAAGACGATGAAAATGTTATTTCTCTGGAAAAAATTAAGTCTGAAGTTGGCTTTGGTGTTAGCAGCACAAGTAAGGAACCCGAAACAGCAAGTGTTGCAGGTGATGCCTCTTAATGATTTTGTCTTTGAATTAAATTTTGCATGGTAAAATAAAAAAAATGCCTTCACTAATCACTATTCTTTGTTCATACTGAAATTGACTGTACTTGGTCGTTTAACTTCTTTTCAGATGAAGAAGATGATTTGGATAAAAATATGCCTTTGATTAGTGGGTTGCCCAACTTTACAAAGTTGCAGAAGCCATTTCAACCCACCTCCACTCCAATTCACTTGCAGCAGCGTTTCATGGTGGGTGGCACTTTATTTCTCTGATGGATTGGTTCAGTTCCATTAAGGTTCTTGGATTAATTGTAAGCTAAAAATAATCTGCACTAGAATACAAGACTTGGTGCTTTCCTGGTGCATTATGTGGATAAATTCTCCACGAGATTCCCACCTGGTGGCTGTTCAGTCAGTGCCAATGTTTCAATGGCAAACTCTGTCATCCTCCTCAATGCCCCAAGGACAATGGCAGAGTTAGCCATTGAAATTTTCGACACTTACTGAACAGCTCACGTGGTGGGAATCTCATGGAGAATTCATCCGCATGCATTGTGCAAAAGCTAGTTTCAAAACTTATATTGAGCATAGTGAATATTGCATACTTAAACTCTAGCAATGTTGTGGAACCAATAACCTGGGTAAAAGCTTGATATGATATTGTAGGTATTTTTCATGATACCATAACAAAAGCATTAATAGCATTCCAGGGTTAGTTTCGGCCAGGAAAAAGTCAGAGAAATAATAATCTGGACTTAAAGTAATCAAAATTAGATTTTAATCTTAAATTAAAATGCTCTGGGAAAAACTTCAGAGGTGCATCAAAAAGGTGAATATAGGGGTTAAAACTGCAAACTGTTTCTGAGTTAGAACAGCGAGGGGAGTATTTTCTTTTTTTTTATCATTCAGTGAAAGAGAAGGTGAAGAAGTGGTCACGGGGGAAAAATTTGGCAGGCTGAAAATCCTAAGTTAAGCAACAGAGAGGGTAATCAATAATGGCATTTAGTTGTGATTCTATGCATGGCATATTCTATATATTTAATATGTACTTTATGTACAGCGAATTTGTTAGTATGTAGTTCCTATTTGTGATACAATGTGATATTTTATTTTTTGTTTTTAAAGCAGACAATCGGGCAGAAAATTTGGTTTCATGCAGAAAAATCTGAAGTTGACTACTGCAAATAGTCTTTTTAGCCTTTGTCTCATATCAGTGGATATCTTTTGATCCAAAGAAAGATATTCAGTTGGTTTTATTGCAAAGATATTTTAATTTTTAAGCTCGTGAACATTTTTAAAAATTCAGGATGAAATTTAGTTCTGCTGTCTATCCATTTTAGGTCTGGAATTCTGTAGGAATGGTCCGCTGCTACAACACTGAAGAAGAAAATTCCATTGATGTAGAGTTCCATGACTCATCAATACACCACCCACTCCATATACCCAACTACTTGAAGCATACTATGGCTGCTCTAACTAAAGAAGCTCTCTTGTTAGCTTGTGAAATGGATGATGAAACACCAAGGTGAGGAATAAATATTGCATATATTTGCTTCAAAATTTATTGGTACTTTATTTTTAAATGTAAGAAAGAGGACATTTAAATGGCACTATGTATGCACAGAAAAGATAAATTGAGGGTAGGAGCACGATTTTCAGAAAAAAATGGAATTGAAAGGGGTTAAATTGATGATTTCAGCAAGCTGGTGTGCGTGCTGATGAATTCGTGGGATGGGAGCAAGGAGTGGAACATGGACATGCCGGAGGGGGAAGAGGTGGTGGCGGTGGGTGCAGGCGCGGGATGGGCTGCCGTTGCCACCAATTCCTATTCTCTCCGCTTTTTCACGATTGGCGGCTGCCAGCGTGAGGTTATGTCCATTCCTGGACAAGTGGTCTGCCTCACCGGCCATGAACATTTCCTGGTTGTCGTCTTCCATGGTGGTATTGGTGAGTTTTATAAAAAAAAAGTTTGGGAACCTTCAGAAATATTGTCGTAATATGCACCTATTCTGAATACAATTTTCTGTACCCCTCCAATTTTTTATCATTTATCTCTCTTTCTTATTTTGTAAGAGATGTTTTACTTGAAAATTGCCTCTGTCAAATTTATGAAGGACATTGGCTTATGTGCCAGTCATGCATTTAATTTGTGAATGAAGGGCTAACTTTTGACCGGTACCATTGGACGTGTTAAACTGTGGTGGAGCTATTTGGTCATGAATGGAAGGAACTGAAACTAATTTTAGTTTCTTGAAAATTTTATTGCAAAATCCAATTTTGTTTTATGCATCAATAACTGGTGCTTATTAATGTGCTATGTCTCATTGCCAAGACCACCAAAACCCAGTGTATTGTATGCCCTGTAGTTTGCTGTATAAGTTGAAATGATATAGGAATTGCAGGATTTAAGGATTGGAGGTTCTTTGGCCATCCTATCGTCTAGTCCTGTAAGGCTGGCCAAAGCCATGGTAGTTTGGTAGTTATTTGTGCTTGCAATGATTACTTTTTACGAAATGCAATTTTTACTTGTAATTTACTCCTTACGAAGAAAGATGAATCGTTACTTTCATTGTAATTGTTACTTGCTCATAATCAATGATTAATTTACTGATTTCACTGATTTACCTCAGCGAATAGATAACTTCAAATCCCTGAGTACCATAATTTGCTTGTTTAGGCTCAGCCATCTTTACGTCTTAGCCTACTTATGATGGGTACAAAATATGACATCCCTTGTGTTGTTGCAGCAGTTATAGCTGTATGTATGGAAAGTGAAATATGCAATTTCTATGACTCAATTATTACTACGTATGTGCAAGTAGCACTTTTTAATCTCGAGTCGGGTTGAAAACTACACGCGAGTATCGAGTCGAGTATGATAATTTCTGGACCAAAATGATGCATACTCCACTTTATTCTCATTTTTCCAACCCTCATGAATTTTCTATTCTGAATGCTTTGATTGATATGAAAAGGTAAAGATAATGAGCAATGTTGATGTTTATTGTGTCAGAATTAGGAGATGAATGAAAATCAATGTGCCTTAAACAATTCCAGGCACAACTGAAATGAATTAACCTCTATATTAATATGTCGAAAATTTAAATAATACATATATGTTTCAAACTGCTCGGAAAAACCCTAAGTATATGTATTTGTATAGCTATAATAAAGATTACATACTACGTAAGTGAATTATGTGATATTTGATCCTTTCAAATTCTCATGCAGATAAACCAATTGTTCCACAAGCTCAGGCAGCCGGTTTTGACGTCTCCATGTTACAGTATTACTGCTTGCAGAAAATTGTTATTCGCTGTACACTTGTGGCTGGACAAGTACTTTATTGCCAAAATTGGAAGATTTCAGAACCTTTTGAAATTTTATAAAAATTATATCAACGATTTTAATGGATCTCGAATCTTCATGTGGATGAAGCGAACGAAATACAGTAGAACCCCGTATTTGCGTTATCGGAATTTACGTTTTCCCGCAAATTGCAAGTTTTTTTCTGGGTCCCGTCATATTTCCTATCTCTCCAATGTAAATAGAACCCTGTATTTACGCCGTGTTTTTTTCGTTTTCCCGCCATGTGCACCACGACGTGCCGACTAAAAAAAAATTATTTGCGTACTAAAGCAATTAATCGTGCATATCAGCCCATAAAAACTGTCTTTTGGCTTCCTTTCGCGCATTTTTATTTAAAAATCCAAGAGAGAGAGACGTAATGAGAATTATTTTCGGGAAGAATTTGAATGTGGCGGGACAGAACGCCACTAACGTCGAAAAGTTGAACTACGTCATCTCGTTTTCTGTCAGCGGCGAAAAGATTCATGATACGAAAGTAGGTGTTTTGAGCAATCGAGCTATGTAATAATTATAATGCAAGAACTCCTGAAGGAATGTTGACAGTAATCATGTAGTCGATAATTTGATACGAGAGTTTGAAAGGAAACCAGACGTGATGAAACGTGATAAATGCCGTAACTATAAAACTTCACCGACAACTGGGATCATTTGCGCTGACTTCATTCAACAGTTGCGTAGCAATTATGGGTTAATTAAATACTTAAAAAAACTTATTTAAACTTGAATTATCCCATTCAAGTAGCAGTGTATCGCAAACTATTGTAAATTTCAAAAATTATGAAGTCGCAAGACAGTTTGTACTACGCACTTGATCGCCGAGGAGTAGTTCAGACACTCGTGTGTTGCCAAGTTACCCTCAATTCGTACAGGAAATAGAATTTATCCGGCTTGAAAATGGGAATTCGAGGTGAAAAACGGACATTTTTAATTGACGAGAAAATGAAAATTTTAGAGCTAGTCGATTCCCACACCGGAACCCGCATCGATTCAAACGCTGGCGAAGCAACTCGAATGTTGGGACTGGCAATCCGATCGGATTCCCAGTCTCAACATTCAATACCGTGGTGAAAAATCGCGATGCCATTGTAAAATATGCAAACCAGTGCGGCCATTTATCAAAAAAGAGAATATATGTGAAGAATTCCAGGTAAGAAGAAATAGAACGAATTCGAAAAGAATAGTTTTTAGGTGCAAGATCATCAAATGTCCCTGCAAATGGTGTCATCTAAAGGCCTGTTTACATAGTACATTAACCCGTACAAGTTAATGTCTAAATTATGAACACGAAAATGCACCGTGTATTCACCCAACTTGTGCGTATGCATGAACAGAAAATAGAACCTGTTCAAATTTGGTTCATGCATTCGTAGTCGGATTTAGGGGCAGGGGACGTGCCCCCCCCCCCCCCCCAGATGCTTAAAAAAATAGACAAAATTTGCATACGGTTATTATAGGAGGCTCTATTGGGGGGGGGGGGCACGTGTCCCCCCAGACACTTAAAAAATATGCAAGATTTTTAATACCGTCCGGTTATCATTGCGTTCCTTTTGTATGACGTGGTATCATTGTGCCCCCCCCCCCTCTAGAACAAAATCCTGGATATGGCACTGCTTGTGCCCCCCAGAAAGAAATCCTGGATCCGCCTGATGGTCATCATTACGTTTGCTTTGCTTTGTGTATTACTAAAGGAGGCTTAATCATTTAATTAAATAAGAATAACTTTGATATAAAAATAAAGAGAATTGTTTAAAGTCATCGTTATATCTTGCTTTTAATCTCAATTAAACAAGATCTTTTGCCTGTCAGGCCCTCTGTGCCCTTCCCAGAAAAAAATCCTGGATCTGCCCCTGCCTACAATCGTACGTGCTAATGTATCGTGTAAACAGGCTCAAAGGCCCTTGAGAAAAAGTATTTCCCCACAAGATTGGGAATCAAAGATTCCATGGCATCTATAATAATGGTTGGTTGGATAGATTCAAAAATAGGTACAGTCTTGTATATAAGATGGTGAGTGGTGAAAGCAAAGATGTTAACAAAGAGACAGCAACTCAGTGGAAAGAATCTGAATATATTAGAGTTCTGGAAGGGTTACAGCCCAAAAGATGTTTTCAATGCAGACAAAACAGGATTATTTTTCAATTTTTGCTGCCAGCAAAAACACTGTGCTTCTGAGGGAAACAATGTTATGGAATAATGCTTAGTGAGCAATTAAAAAATTAACATTTCCAAAGCCAGTATATGAATAAAAGTGAAAATTCTCTATTTCCCGCTATTTGCATTTTCCCGCAATTTACACTTTTTTTCTTGGGTCCCTAGAAAAGTGTAAATAAGGGGTTTTACTGTATAGAACTTTGATATTGCTAGATTTGTTGGGCAAAAAAAATCCATATTTCTCATGTCGTTTAATCAACTCTTGTTTTTTATGTTCAAGAAATAAACTAAATGCAACAAAGAAATAAATAAAAATTACGGATGTATGCAGTAATCACAAGGCTAAAAGATTGTGATGTCAAACCATGGAAGAAGTCAAACACCAGGAAAAACCGGCATAGCCCGGTAACAATTCAAAATTACATAGGTATTTTTCTTTCTTTCAGAAATCTTAATAGTTCTTTGGGTATTTTCTCGGCTTTTGAGTCAAGAGAGTTGGATAGGGAACAATATTATCGCATAAGAAAGTATGAGCTATGCAATAGTCCACTCCAATCACTCCGATTACGCCGCCGGGTCAGAAAGCGATCGGCCGTCAAGGCTTACGATAAGGTATTCGGCAGCCACATGGACAACTACAGAGTATATAGCAAGCTGAAACTCCAAGGCTAAGGCAATTGAATCGCTTATCGACTTCAAAAACGATATTATTACATGATATAAAAGATAGTGCCTCCTGTCAGTAGATTTCTGATCTTACTGGCCACGACAGCTCTGTAACAGAAACTACTCGACTCGACTTTTCGAGTACTCGCATATCCCTAATTATTACACATTTTTTTACATACTCTTCAACAGTTTCCAGGTGGTCACCAGAGTGGACAATCTTTCAAGAAGTAATTGTAATTTTACTGATGACTTTTTAGTATCAGTAATTTGTACTCATAATTGATTACTAATTTTACAAAGTAACTGTAATTCAGCCCAGTTACTTTTTCTCAATTTTACCGAGACTGCTTGAATGTCCCTCAGCTTTATGATAGGTAAGCCCATTGTGCCTGTTAAGGGTCCTCGCAACTGCCTGACATTCGTGTTTAGCTGATGGGTTTTTTTAATCCCAATATTCGCACCATCTGCAAGTGGATGAGTCTGAAATGGCCATGAGGTGCGGATGTCTCATTGCTTGGCAGTGGCGAGTAAGTACTCCCGCTAGCATTCGAGGTTGACTTCTGGTGGGGGGCATAAAAAATGGTGCACTCTTTCAGTTTGATTTTAAAGGAATCTTATATGCGTCTTTTATAGGAGTCGATGGAGACCAGCATCTGTTTTACCAAGTGGTCAAGGTGGGCAGTCGGAGTGCTGGTGGGGCTGGATTGTTGGCGCATCCCCCTCAGCCCCTTCCCCTCTCCCAGAAGTCAACTCTCTCGTGGGTTGGGTTCACGGATGAGGGGTCCGTGGCCACGCAAGATTCTTTGGGTGTGATTCGACTGCTCTTCACTGCAAGATCAGACAAAGGAAGCAACTCCAGCAGTGCTGGCTCTTGGGTCCCTGTTTGTAAAACCAACTCAAACGTAAGCATCCTAAGTTTTTATATCTACTAATAGTGCTAAAATATAAAGCTTCAATTTCATGATCATTATTTTCTGTCCCCTTATCCTTTAAGGAGATTGGCTTGAAAAGTGAAATAATTAAAGTAGAACAGTATAAAAAAACTAGAGAGCTAAAGTTTATCTATCTATTGAAGCAAGAAACAATTGTACCAACCGATGTTCCTTTTTGCAAGAATTGTGTTTGAAATTACATACAATTTGTCATGAAAATTGCCATCAATTGGGGAAAATTTTAAAAAATTCATGGAATCATGTCAATCTTGACAAAAACTGACTTGCTGTGCAATTTCATCAGAAATAAAACGATGTGATAAAATCTGCACTTCAACCCATTATTTTTTTGAGATATTAACCAATGTTTGCATTCATTCCAGACAAAATACATACATTAGTTGGCGATTTACATTTTAAGTTTAATAAAAATTTTAAATGGTGATGCGAGCAGTATAAGATGTTGCTAACCTCCCTTTTGCAAATTTCGGTCAATGTATATTGTATTTATTTGATCTGCTGTTTATAATTAGTGATCTGCTGTATCTTTTATAATTTGACTGCACATTCTATTGACAAAGCTCACCGTACACAGTCAATTGCAACTAGTGTAAACACCGATCAACAACGGAAGTAATTTCCTTCTAGAATACTGCCGAATTGGTTAGCATAAAAATAATCTCCTTATATGGGAGATACTTATTTAAGAATATTCTTGTGTTAAAAATTAGTGAAATCATAGATTTTATGAATATATTTCTGAAATATAAATATGGAATTGGCACTATTGTCTTGATAAATAAAATCACCATTTAAATATAAAATTCAAACTGTGGATTGCTTTTCTTGGGATGCTTATAATAATAAGTTTAGAAAGAAAAGACAGCCGGGGGAGAGTGATGAGTCCCATTAAGAGTTTGGGATGTGAAGAGCCAGGGTGGTTGCTATTACACCCATGTCTCGTATAGCGCAATTTCGATTAGCGCAATTTCGATATAGCGCAAATTCGTTCCTCGGGGAAACATTGCAACGCAGTGTAGCCTAATCAAAAATCTTAAACGCTCTCGTGATAAAACGTGAACTTGCGCTAAGTACACACGAAATTTCTATCAATTTACGCATATTAATATTATTTCTTGCCTCAAATCTTCTTTTTTGTTTATATATTAATCGAAATTCATTGCTGCGCAATTGCCAAAAATATTACTCGTCATTGGGTCTAGATAGCCGGCCTACCGAAGATTTATCTCGTCTCCTTAACAGAATGATAATAAATAATTTAGATCGTTAATTAAGCGTGGGGCTAGTGGAAATGAGTTTTTTTTTCAGCAATACGGTTTGAGACGTATTTTTGCCGTCGTTGGTTACCGGGCGATTGACTTCCAGGTAGAGAGTCTACGCTAAAGCCCTCAAGGTCATCGGTATTCACGGGGGAGAAATAGAGCGGTGACCGAGTTGCGCATGAATAGCATCAACACATAAAAGGGTCCGCTATAGAGTCTTAAACACAATGGCTTCGTTCCCTCCCCGCAGTAATGGGCCTTCTGCGTCTCAGGAATACAGTTCAGCAGAAGAAGGTGATTTAGATAGAGCCATACAGAGTAAAAACCAAGAGAATATGGCAAAAAATAGGAATGCGTGTAGAAAAATCAAGAATTTATCAAGAAAAACCATTAACCCAGAAGAGGACTTGAGAGAGGTCAATTGCTTTGAAAATGGAGAGCGTCAAAGCGATATTGCGCGGAAGTTTAAACTCACGATGCCTTATTCTGAATAAAGACGAAGCTAAAATATCAGTGACCTCAGCCGCACCAACTCAACCAAGCGGTCTACACATACGGAAAGTTCATGGTGAATCAGTACAAAAAGACGAGAGTGGTAATCACTCCAAGACATTATGTGAAAGCTCCGGTTGGTTCCAGAATTTAAACGGCAAGCAGGTATATTCAGTGCGGCGATATCAGGTGAATCTGCAAATGTTGATAGCGCAGCCACCACAACATTTTCTGATGAACTCCAAGCTGTTATTGAAAGTGGCTCCTCTCCCCCTCAACTAGTTTTTAGTGTTGATGAGACGATATTCTTTTGGAAAAGAATGCATTCTCGTTCATTCATTTTCAGGGAAGGAAAACCTGGGTCAGGTTTCAAGGCATTTAAAGACTGTTTCACGTAGCTGCTAATGACTCGGAGGACTTCAAATTAAAATGATTTATCATTCATAAACTCCGCTAGCTATGAAATGGCATTTAAAGTAGCCTTTTCCTGTCATTTCGATGAGCGACAAAAGAGCCTGGGTGACACAATAGTTGTTTTTAGACTAGATTGAAAAATCATCAACTGCCGGCAACGCATTACGATCCCCTGAGATAGCAGATGTTAGCCCACCCGCACGACAGGATGGAATTTCGAAAGCACGTAAGAATTTTTTTTAACGTGAATAAAAGTCTTTGAATGCGTGAATACTATCTTTAAAGATGTTTTAAACTATAAATATTTATAGAAATAATGTTTTCTAAGGCTTTTTATGGGAATATAGATGTTTTAGAGGAAATTCAATACCCAAGACCTATGCTACCAGGAACGCATCCCTATCTTCCCTATGTTAAAACGCTCTCGTATAACGCAAATTCGTATAGCGCAAAGACCCCAAGGAACGCATCCCTTGCGCTATACGAGACATGGGTGTATATTATTGTACAAGCTACAAGTTGGACAAGAGGGGGTAGATACTCCCCCCAAAGCCTCAGAGAAATAAAAATAATATTCAAAACTATTGTGTATTTTTGGCATAGTAAATGTTAACGTAACCCTTTAATGAAACCCAAATTTTAAGTGCTAAAATTATGTCAAATGTATTTACAGGCATATCACTTTTCCAAAATTTTCCCAAAAGGGGGAATGGGGGGTGGGAGGTCACCCTTCCCTCATCCCCCCCCCCCCAAAGTATAATCCTAGTTACGCCACTGTGCTAAGTAAGGATCAAATGCATACCTATATTTTAAAAAAGTGAGCTTCCATGGACAACTTGGCAATCTCCTTAAATCCTTATATGTACATGGTGCCTGCACAAGCTCCACTTGACCTTAGTCGTTCTGTAGTGTTTTGAAAAAAATTTTTGGTTACTCCTTAATCTTTACTACAATCTTTTGTGTACAAATCTTCAGTTGAATGCTATTTTTATTAATTTCAATTTTTAAAACGACTTGAATCATGCTTAAAGACCAATTTTGGTAACTTTGATATTTCCCAATCCAGCCTGTCTTATGAAATCTTGTTAATATAAAAAAAAAATAAATCATTCCGCTTGTATAACATTTGTGTCATAGAGTTTTGTGAAAATGGTTTGACATTCTTTTTCTCTCCTACAATCTCAATGCTGAACATTATTATTATTATGTAATTTTTATGGCATAAAGTTTAGTATTATGTGATAATCTCTCCTTCAGTCATGTCAATTAATTGTGCATGCATTTTTTATTGTCTACAGCTGAAGAATAAATATGATCACTACTTTGTTCTTGGTGTGAGTGAGAAGTATCAAAATGTCCGTTGTGTGCTGTGCAAAGGATCGCACTATCCTCAAACCACTCCTCGGCCATCAGTCGTTGAAATCCCCATGCAGGTGAGTTTCTTTTTTTGTGTTGTACTTTTTGTGCAGCTGGGGTGAATTTTCTTGTATTTGATGGTGTACTTTAAAGTTATGAAGGGTCAGTTTGACTTTTTTATTGATCCCAATTCCGGTTTGACTCCTGGCATCAGTTCTTGGTCCCTATTCTCAGTTCAGGTCAATTTTTGGCAGCCTCCATCGATGCTCCTAGTTTTCTAAGAGCCTCCCATATGCCTTGTCTCAGCACAGGAATCTAGGTCATCCCATGTGTCTTCTTCCATCCAGCCTTCTGTTTGATGACGGATGTCAGGTTTTTACCCAGGGTTCCCACTCAACCATGAAAACCTTAAAACCGTGAATTACGTCTACCATGAAAAAACCTGGAAATAGCCGTGAAATTCGTCATGAAACCTTAAAAACCTCTCATGTTTCGATCATGTCTCAAGGCCAAGTCACGTGTAGATACTGTCCATGCATTTTTATGCACACGTGTATTCGAAGCACAATTATCAATTAGTCCATGTGCCATGACAGCACATTGACCTTAAGCCTGCGATTGGAAGACATTGGCCCTGGCAAAAAATCAGGCACTTCCTCACTTCCCTTTCTCCCTGCTCTCTCCATTTTCCCACGTTCACCCTTTTGCCGGACCTGAATTTTGCTAACTATAGGTGACGTCATAAGAGATAGCACTCTCATTGCTGCGTTTGCATTCAAGGCATCTGTTGCGTTTGTTACATTTTTAGCTAATGTGCGGCTGATGATTGTTATGTGATCAATATTTCTGCCTAAAGTGCCTTATCTACAAAACGTGAATGTAATGACATTTAGATGGTGAAAACCTGGAAAAAACCGTGAATTTTATGATTTAGATTGAGTGGGAACCCTGTTACCACAATCACATGTCTGTGGTGGTTTTGCTACTGCTGAATTTTATGTCCATTGGATACCCTTTCTGTAGCTGTTAATCTGTGGTGGCCTTAGAGCTCATTTCCAATAATTTATTTTATAGATTCTTATTGTTGTTGTTGTGCTTTGCAAACTGCTCCTCAGAATGGAAGTGATTTATTATCATTAAATAACTTTCGAAACTTATTAAATATTTTTGTTAGATCATGGTAAAAACTGCCATAAATAATGTAGGAATCCAAAAGGAAGGAGCCATCTCACAAGTATTACAAATGTACATTTGAATACAGTGATGTTTAACATCATCTAATGCAAATTGTGCTCTCAATAATTTTTCAAACTGATTTTTACTCAAATTATTTCATTGCCAATGCTTTTTGGCTTTGGTTAGATTCCTGCTCAAGAGAACAAGGAAAAACTAGAGCTAAACAACTAAACCAACCTATCCCAATTAATTAGCATGGAAATTGTTATGAATATGCTGTGGTTTTATTATTAAAATTTAAGTATTTAAATCCTGTAGAGAATTTCATGCCAGTTCCCAATTGAAATCAGAGGTTAGAAGTTCCCATTCCTGTATTTTCAAATTAAAATAACCAAATTTGGAGAGTTGTTGGATCTTAAGGTGAATTGTTCAATGAGTCATTCATTGCTTGAGGCAGTAATGATGAGACATTAGAACTGAACCATTCCTGTGGAAGTGACCCCATTAAGTGAGCCATGCATTATATGTGGTCATTTATTGAACTTACCCACAATGAGCTAGTGTGTTTTTTAAGTCACATTTGTTGATGTCATTTTGTCCTTTCTGTAAACTTTTGTGGCTCAATTCCTGTTCACTTCATGGTGGGAGACTGCTTCAAAACTGTTAAATGGAACTTCATACATTTTTTTATATTTAGATGCCATTGTGTGAGGCTCAGACTGAAAAAAGCCTGCATGAGGAGAAATTTTGGCGTGCTCAACTCTTCAGTAAGAACATTGAAATGATAAGTAAAGTGGATGAAAGTTACATGTTTGAGAAGGATGATTTGGAAAGAACACTGAAGGAGACAGTGATGAAACTTTTTGCGGTATGTATCTGATATTATAATTGCATGTGTGATATAGTCTAGTGATATAGTTTACTACTGCTAAATTTTATGTTCATTGGATACCCTTTCTGTAGCTGTTAATCTGTGGTGGCCATAGAGCTCATTTCCAATAATTTATTTTATAGATTCTTATTGTTGTTGTTGTGCTTTGCAAACTGCTTCTCAGAATGGAAGTGATTTATTACCATTAAATAACTTTCGAAACTTATTAAATATTTTTGTCTTTTTCATTAATTGTTTAATTAATTAATAATTCATGCCAACTGATGAACGGAGAGGCCTTCCTATTATCAGTGCAAAAAAGGTAGAACCCTGAACTTTAAACGTTTGTATTAAATTCTGCTGAAGCTCCATAGGGTTGTGTAATACATATATTGTTTTACTCATTGTTTATTCGACTTCTACAATGAATCATTAAATGTAGTTTAAATCTAAACATTTAGCTTCTAGGGTCAAAAGAATGAAGAAAAACACGCAATAAACTATGAGATTGGTGAAATGGTCGACTTCTTCATCTCTTCATGGGCAAAATATTTGATTGGTGCTCTTCAATCCTTTAAGAGTGTCTATTTTTTTTTTCTAAAGCATGACTTTTACTCTGTGGAAGAATATCTTATGAATTAAATATCAAACTGATTAATCTTTATTGCGAGCTACTCTTGGTAAATTTTTATGCATATTATTGAAGAGTTCTATGTTCATGTAAACTAGCCATTATGAGCAATAAAATAATGCTATCATTATTGATATTTAGCTAGCAAAATTTAGAAAATTTGGACTTTGTATCAGGGAAAAGTCTGGGAAAATGAAAATTGTAAGTTGGTATGAGCCGTGTTCCAGTTCACTTGTTGGACTCTGTGTGACAATTTTGCCTCTTAACTATGCTGGTGACACCATTACGTTAAAATTTTTTTCTAAATGTTTTCCCTCTGATTCCGTAGTTGGCTTGCCGCGGTGATTTGGACTTCAGAGCGGTGGAGCTGTGTAAAATGATGCCTTCCAGTCAGGTTGTGATGCTGGCCGAAAAATATGCATCAAAGTTGGGGAAACAGCATTTAGCTGACAGGATTAATACTGTTGTGAATCAAAAGGTTGAAGAAGAGGAAATGCAGACGAGAATGGCGTTTCATGACAGCGAAGAAAGGTAGTTGTAATGATTTCTTTTTTAACCTATTGAATTGGAGGGTTGGGGGCACGACTTCCTATTTGGAAGGAAGAGGAGTGAAGTCTCCCTGCCCCTCCACCCTCGTTGCTGTGCCCCTGCATCATATAAATGAGGAAATTAAAATTTCCATGAACTCTTTTCCACATAAGAGGACTGGGGTAGGAGTTTCATTTTCTCTCACATAAAGCAAAGGTGTCCTATCTGGCTGACTGTTTCACTCACTCATCAAAGCATTCCCCATACTACTTAAGTTACAGCCACTGAATTTTCAGGATATAATCCATTTGCAATGGATAGGCACGCTGAGATAGGGCTGTTGCACGAAACAAGTTTTGGTGTTTTTATTTTGTTCCCATAACTGTTAACTTTTTGACTCCTGTGAGAAAAGCTTTGAATTCCATGCGGCCCTCTTGTAGTGTGCTTTTTAAGTGAATAACACTCAAGTTATTGTTGAAACTTTATATCATTTTGAGGCAAATGAATTTGTTTTTGATTATGTGCTCAATTTTTTAATGGACTTTGTTTTATTTTGATTGTTGTATATTTTTAGATCCTTGCTTATACATTTTCCTTCCACTTATAAGTTAAAACAGTATAAGTTAATCTTAAAGGCTGGGCATAATTATCCTTTCAAAATATATATGTATAACCATGGTAAATTTTGTGAAAATCCGAGTGGGTGGGTTTCATTTGGCCAAAATATTGGTTGATTTGACATGGAATGGGCAAAACTGCTTTTGGGGAAACCCACTGAGAACTGTAAAATCTCTGCTTTAATAATTGTGAAGCCATGGTTTAGTATTTAATCCCAACTTTTGTAAAATCAAAGTCTCTTTATTAAATTTTGTGTAGAATTCATAATTAGAGCGGAGTCAACTGTTTGCGTGAAGCGCAAATAGATTGAATTGCTCCCCTATGAAAAAATTGTATAAACCTGTTTCAAAATTTTATACAATTTATACAATTGCCATGGCAATGTATAAGATTGTATAAAATTTTGAAACAGGTTTATACAATTTTTTCATAGGGGCTTTCACTTTTAATGTAAAGATGCAATTCCTGGTTTTATTCCTGGTGAGCAGTGGCTGTGAAAATTTCACAGGTTTCTCACCAAGTAAGGTCCTCCATATCTCCTTTCAGCATTTCAACTTGCACCTCATCCATTGTCTGCAGGGATTCAGGATTCCAATGGTATTCTGTTCGGTGGGTTTATGTACAAATTGCTGCTTTTCAGAGCAGTTGCCCTCGTCCCTTGATTGGCCACCAATCCCCTCTGATTTTCAGGTGGTCCCATATTTTACTGATGTTGTAGCCGCAGTTGCTATGGATCATGTTGTTGTGCTGTCAGATCTGAATATTGATGGCTAAGTTCTAACAACACGTATCTCAAAAATAGCAACTTTTCAGGTGAGCAAAAAACAGTTTCATTTTCTTTACTTGTCACCTAAAATTAAAAACCAAAAGTACATACATTAAACTAAAAAAGAAGCATTCATTTGTAAACAAGCAGTTGCTTTTATTTTATTTTTTAATGTTATTACACTTTGTTAAAAATACCTGTCTCAAACCGGACGAATTTAAGACACATGTTGCTAGAACTTAGCCATCGATATGTAGATTCTTTTACTTTGCGATCTTAGTATCCTTGGGGTCAGCACATGGGCTTCCTTGCTCAGGAGTTTCTTGCAGCGGTCCCATGGATTCTGGGATTGTTTATTGAAAGAATCTTGTGTATTCCGATCTGAAAGCATGGCAACATGATCAACTGAGACTGCAGCTGCAGCATCAGCAAAATATGGGACCACGTGGCAATCTTCCAACGTGGCAATCTGAATATTAACCCAAAGAATGAACAGAATGTCATTGGATTCCTGAATCCCTGCGGACTATAGGTGAGTTGCACATCGTTGGTGAGTAACGTTGGGAGGAGATATGGGAGCATCTAACTTGGTTTGAGACCCAAGAAATCTTCACTGCTATGTGAAGATTGTTCATTTGCAGATATTCATGATATCACAAATATGAGGGTGTATTGAAAAGTAAGGTCTCCAACGACACCATTTCCGAATGTGAGCCGCTAGGTGAAATATGACTACGGCATTGCATACCTTGGTTCCTATGCTAAAATTCAGAACCACTCACGTTACCTTAGGTCACTCAGTTGCTGTGTATCAGTCGTTAAGGGTGAAGATCCCGCTTAGCATGCCCACCAGGTGCAAACTGTGCTAAGTCATTCGATTTTTGAATGTGAGAAAGTTTTATTCGATAGAAATTTGTCACCAGTTAGTGAGTTAGTGGAAGTGAATGATGAGAAGTGTATGGGCATCAAAAGCTTGGGGAAATAGTGTCGGAAGTTTTCTGATGGATGGGAAAATGTCCATGATGAGCAGCGGTCGGGGAGGCCGAGTTTGCCGGAATCAACTGCGACTCGAATTGACAAGATGATGCACAATAACCGAAAAATAACCCTTCATGAGATAAAGGAAGGTCTTAATGAAGGGTGTGGTAACTTCTCCATGCAGAATGTTGTGTTGGAGGTCCTCTGTTATAACATGGTGTCTGCCAGGTGGGTCCCTAAGCAGCTCATCGATGAACAAAAGAAAAAGTGCGTCCACATGTGTCACATCAAACGATTGCCATACTCAATGAATTTGGCTGGGATATCATCGACCACACTCCTTACAGCTCAAAAGGTGCCCCGAGCGACTAACACCTTTTTTTCCACTCTCAAAAAACTCCTTGGGTTACAGAGATTCAAGTCAGACGAGGAAATGCAAAATGCAGTCAACAGTTGGCTGCGACATGCGGCAGGAGAGTGGTACAATGTTGGTATTAAAAAGCTGGTTAAAAGGATGCAAAAAGTAACTTTATCAAGGAGTCTATGTAGAAAAATAGCAGAATGCTCAATGATGCCTTTCCAATGAAATAGGCAAAGTTGAGAATAAATTTATTTTCCATTTAAAAGAAAAATAAGAGACCTTATTTTGCAATACCCCTTCGTGCATACATGCTGAGTACCGTTTGCTTTAAGTATTGCAATTAATTTTATTTACAGAAATGGATACAACGGGCATAGAGGTTTGAACTCACCACTCTTATTTAATACTGATGATGGTGCAAATGACTATCCTGGAACTCCTGTTGAGTTTACCAACACTCCAGCAAGTTCAGGTACCTAAATAGAAGATTTTAATTATTATTTTTCATTTTTTAAACTTTGCCTTACATTCTATTTTAATATTAAATTGTTGAGAAGTGAGTTTTAATGAGACTCATGTTGTCAGCTCAATTTTCTTCAATTGTTTAAGGTTACCTCTCACAGCCGTTGGTTATGGCCATGTCTGCTTTTCAATTCTCATTTTGCCTTAGTATCATCAAGGCTTTTTCCATCTACCACAGCACCGTTGTCCTCGTCTTTTTTCAATCATATGTTGAATTGAATATGAGAATTGATGGGCTTCAGGCTTTACTTTCAGATGTAAAGAACACCTGGTGTAGTGAGTGATTTTCCAGGGATTATGAGCATTCATTGAACTGATCTTCCTCTGTATTTCGTATTAGAACTTTAATGGTTTGGTTAATATAATCTCAATGAGACTAACTAAAAATCAATCTTTTGCAATATAAGTTTGGGGTTAAGCTCCAAAAACCCCATGGCTGTACCTCCATAAAATACAAAATTTTCCATGCACATAGTATTAATGTGGTACATTTGTGGAGATTTTCAGTTGATGCAGCATTATAAGTTTATTCTATTTGCATTAAAATTGACCAAGTGGAAAAAAAAACACTTTTTAGTTTGCAAATGGTTTGCTTTTAATAGGTGCCTCCTCCATCATGTTGTGATTACTCAATTTACTATTTCTTATCCTTTATTTTTTTTTTTAATTTGGATCCATGTTATATATCTGTTTTGTGCTAACATATATAGCCCGCATAAAGTGACATGTTGTGATATGCTATTTAATCTATTCTGGTTTTATTTTTTTGTAGCTTAGTAAGCAATACTTTACATCTTCTATTGGTGTTTGTCAATGTTAAAATCATTATCCTTTTTTCAGGCGAGGCAGAAAATATCCTTTTGTCTGCCAAGCAGAGGTTTTCAAAACTATCCAATATTGTCATCAAGCCATCAATAAAGCCAGAACAAAATCCATTTAAGAAAACTCCGACTTCTTCAAATGCGAAGGAAAAAGGCTTATCCCGTTTTAGTACTCCTCCGATGGTAAATGCTAAAACATCGAAGCAAAATGGCACTCCTGATTCAGTGGCTCAACTACCCAAGGTTTGTTTTCTATTGTTCTCTTCTCTTATTTCATGGCTTTTTTGTGTGATTAAGTAACGCATCCTGACTGATTCACTTACTCATCAAACCCAAACTGCAGAAGATAGGATGTTATCGTTCTTAATAGGGTGGTTTCCTATTATTTTTTTATTGCCTAAATCGAAAGATTATTACCCCTGGAGTACGAATTTCACACTTTTAGATTTTTAAATGACGATACCTATTTTTTGCGATTAAACGAAAAGTGAAAAATTTCAAGCGCGTGAAAATGCGACAGCTAAGTAGGAATGATGGGAAATCCCCGTGTGACGTCGTTCTGTTTCCCGCTGCCGCAAGTGAGGTGACCTAGGGGCGAGGCTTTGAGCGTTGATACGACGCAGGATGCTAGCAGACAGCTGAGTACCCTGCTGGCTGGTAGCACTTGGCTTAAATAAGGATTATTATTCCCCTATCAAACGAAGGAAACTTTCCGACCTTAGCCAGTTTTAATAGGTGATTATTAAGACATGTTTCCCTGTGCTCTGTGCCTCATACATGCATTGATAACCTCAGACGATGTAAAACTCCTATCCTCTCGTGTAGAAACTAGGTCCCTGTGACGTCACGTGGAGCAGAATCGCATTAGTGCCAATCTGGCCTTTTTCAAATGAGGTTAAATTTGACCATTGCTATTTGTCTAAACTGGGGTTTCTAAAACCAAATAATTTGTATATTATGAATACACTAATGGTGGGTAACGAATCGCAATCATTGCATTCCGTTTTCTTTGATGAAGGAAATTACCCTATTTAACAGTCACTCAAAAAGATTAGGATAGTTGGATATCTTTTTTCTTATTTACTGTTAGTTATGCTCTCGTGTGGAACAAATTTTCATAACTTATGGTTAACGTGAAAATTACAACATATTAAAGGTGTAAAAGAAAAAAAAAGTGTGAAACAATTATAGCTGAAAATGTCATTCCATGTACGTAATCGCAGCTGTATTAATGGTCTCTAGTTGTCTCGGTACAATTTGCGGAGGTAGTTAGGCTGTGTTGGGGGTGTCTCCTTGGTATGAAAAGTGGAGGTTTATTAGATAAATAGGTTCACTAAAAAGAGGTTTGTCTATAAATTTACATGTAAATCTGACGGGACCGTAGGGGTGGTATGAAGTACAGTGAGTCCTCGTTCTACGTCACCCCGTTTAACGTCATTTCGCGATAACGTCACGAAAATTTTGAGACCGTCATTCGTTTATCGCACCTTTGCTTCGCGATAACATCAGGTCTGGTCAGGTCTTTTAAATTTCGCGCGAGAAAAAATGCGAAGCGGCGGGCGTTGCAGGTTGTTCGTTTTGTGGGCGGTAATACAGTGAGTCTAAACGAAGTGTAAAACGGTGTGTTTATTGTCAATTTCGATTACGTTTATAGCAAATTTTCTACTTAATGAATTCTTAGGTAGGTGCGCAAATGTTAAGTGCGTAAATGTCAAGTAAAGTCAATGGTTTTCTGGAACCTGAAAAGTGATTTCTAAGAATTTTTCCGTGTAGAACTCGGAGTATTTGTCGTCACTTTTTCGCCGTGTTCTCAATAATCTTGGTTCCTGTAACTGCGACAATGTTTCAGCGATGATGATGCCCAGGCGACGCTCGACCGGGTGATCACCATAGTGAAGCCGTAAAGCAAATGCGGGAAGATACAAAAATGGAGAAGGATGTACGTCGCTGCTGGTATTGCCGTCGATGAAGACAGGGACTCGTATTTATGCCATAGTTTGGCATTCCCATCGTAAAAAATGGCCCAAATATGATACGCTAAAATTTTTTCGCGTAGGAATTGTGAGGTCTAGGAGCCGATATTCACTTTTTACATTGTTTCTTATGGGATATTGTGCTTCGATTAACGTCATTTCGTTTATCGTCACATTTTCAGGAACGGTAAGTGACGTTAAACTAGGACTCACTGTATGGAGGTTTATGATGTAAAGAGGTTCGCTACGTAGAGGTTTTACTGTATATTTGAGTTTGTATGTTTTGAGTGCTAAAAGAGAACTCCTTTAGCTTTAATGCTAGAATTTGATTGCTAGAATAGAACATTATAGGGACTCAACGTTAACCAAATTGGTCTGTTACATGTTTTGTATTTACATTAAGACATGAAGCGTATATAAAAACATTGTCATTGCTATTACAGGGCTCCCACTCAACCATGCAAACCTAAAAAACCGTGAATAATCCATGAATTTCGTCTGCCGTGAAAAAACCTGGAAATAGCCGTGAATTTTGTTGTAAAACCTTTTAAAAATATCTCAAACTTGATTGTAGAACTACGATTGATAGATAAAAAGAAAAATCGATATGTCGATCATGCTTCAAGGTCAGTCACGCGAAGACACTGTCCACCCATTTATCTGCGCACGTATATTTGAAGCGCAATTATTGGTCCTTGTCCCATGACGACACATTGACCTTAAACCTGTGATTGGAATATCGGTAACTGGTAAATTGTACATTAACTGTGGTGAAAAATCAGATCCTTCACTTCCTTGACCCCGTACTCCCTCCATTTCCCAATCACAACTTTTTACCGGCCCTGAGTGTTGTTAACGATAGGTGACGTCATGAGAGAGAGCACTTTCATTGCTGCGTTTTGCATTCATGGCGTCGGTCGTGTTTTTTAAATTTTTAGTTGACGTGGCGCCAGTGATTGTTACGTTATCAATACTTTTTACTGGAAGGCTCATCAACAGACCGTGAATTTGAAGACATTTAGACCGTGAAAACCTGGAAAAAACCATGAATTTTATAATTTAGTTGGAGTGGGAACCTTGTGTTAGTTTACCGCTAAGTTATTGTGCTTGAGTTTTGGAAAGTGAGTCTAGGGGATAGAGTAGCTGTCCCAAAGAGCAGGCCTATTCCCTCGTTAGCTGGGTTGTGAGGAGTTGTGGCATTTCAGAGTTTATTGCTTGGCATGTGGTCACTTCCCTCAAAAAGCTTTTAAAAAACAGGAAATGGATAGAAAGAAAGGAAGGCAATGGCTGACGATGGGCACGGAGGGTTAGATTATGAAAATTAGATTTGACTCTCTTCATGTTGCATGTTGTGTTATGATTTAAAGTTTGCATATTGTACATTTACAAGTATCCTTATATTCCCCAACTAGGTTAAGCAGACAAAACTCTCTGGTGGGAAAGTTGACAAGCCTGTGGCAGAAAAACAAGAGAAGACTGAAAAAGGAGCTAAGAAAAAAATGACATACATACAGTGGTTTAACAAAGAGAAAGATGGCCTGGTGGATGAATTCCCTGACTTGAGTGTCGCAGAACTGACGAAGGTTGCCATGAAAAGGTTCAAAGAGTGGCAGGCGGAGATGAAGAAGGAAGAGTCAAAGTGTGCGACTGATGCCGAGTCCAGCGAAGTGACAAATGGAGCTGCAAAAACCAATGGGTCAACAAAAGATGACGCAGACAATGAGGATGCAGACAAAATGACCAAATCCATCCCGGAAACAGAAATGTCTGAATCTGTTACAGAAGGTGAATCTGAGTCCATGGCTGTTGATGAGAATGCAGAGGTAAGTATCCCATTGCCTTAATTTATATATTTCTACTATATACAGCAGACTCCCGATTATCCGGCTGTGGTTTATCCGGGTTGTGGATTATCTGTGCATGATTTTCACTATCGCTCAATTTTTTCCACGATCTTTATTAAAAAATTAAATTAGATGCAAAATCATCGGAATTACTGCATTAATGCTAGAATAGATAGATAGATAGAAAGATTATTTATTATTCTAGGACTGATGTCCTCTAAGAACAAAACAATTTACAAAGCATATATACACACTACAATATATTTGCTCAATTACTCATTGTGAGCAGTAATAGAGAAAAAAAGAAAAATATTATACAATATCCAATCAATGATACAAGTTTTATACAATGTATACAACGGTAAGACATACAATTTACAATCAAAATTACAGCGTGGCGGTAAGCAATAAGCTATAGACCATTGACTTAAATAATTTCACAGACCGAATGAATTTCAGAGATCGTTTTCAAAATTAGAAATGAACCCGATCTTGGGTGGTCGGTAAACAACATATAATAGTAAATTGGCAGAGTTGACGTCAGAAACACTAGCGATGAGGTATTCAGGCCTTGAGCAGTAGGCAGGAGGGGAGTGGGAAAGGAGAGTCACGGACAAATTTGAACGAACATGTATTCCAACGCCACCACCTTTTTTCCCAAGTCTATCATGCCTGATTAAGTGAAAACCAGATAGATTTACCATATCATCCGAAACATCAGGGTGAAGCCAAGTTTCACACATACATATTATATCAAAAGATTCAGTAAGAAAATAATCCCGAAATTCATCAATGTGACATGGGAGGGATTGACAGTTTACGTGGCAAATTTTACAAAAGGGAGTTCATGCTGCTTAGATTTATGACTTAGATTTACAGAAGCTGCAACACATGAACTCAGATCCTGATGCTATGCTAGGGAATCAAGATCACCATTGTTGCTTATGGTAAGTCTTTCACCACCTTCAGCTATACGGGCGAAAATTCGGCCGCCACGCACCCAGAGGAATTTGAACTTCCCTTCCCTTTTAAGACTTCTGGCAGCAGCGTAAAGTTTTCGATGGGCAGGGGTGAGAGATTCATTAATGTATATTGGTGAACTGGCTGAATATCCCGACATCCCGATATGGGATAGGCACATTTTACCTTTAGCACGACGAGCACGAATAAAACCCTCAGCAGTGCGTGAACGGAGAAAACGGACAAAGATAATAGGTCGGGCCTCACCAGTATTCTGAGACCCTCTACGAGTATTAATTGGGTAGGCGTGGTCAATATCTTCTACAGTTAAATTCAAACACATAGCCTGGCCAATTGTACATACTAATGTTTCAACATTAGCACCATCTTCTACCGGAACCCCAATAATTTCCACAGAGTTTTTGAGGGAATCTTGTTCGACACGGTCAACCCGGGCCTCAAGGTCACACACGAGTTTCTTGAGGGTGGCGGTTTCGCTAACTGCAGATTTCAATTCTATGCTAAGCTGAGACACAGATTCACTCATGTTGGTAAGAATTGAAACATGTTCACCTAGAGTAACCTGCGTTTGAGAAACCAATTTCTTAAGTTCACCTTGCTCACTTTGCATAGCTTTCATGCGTTCCAGTATCTCGGACAGCATCGCTGCGGAAGGATCACTTGGGACGGCTGGAGGTTTCAACGGGGTATTCTCACCTCGCACAGAACGTTGGCTGGCGAGACACGACCCACAAATCCAAGACTGCTGTAGCTCCTCAAGCACTTGCACGTCTTCAGCAGACATTGAAACGCAATCTAGATGGTACAATCCACTACCATACACTGGGCTTACTATACACTGGGCTTATTATTCCGTTAGAATCCCTTTAGTAAAACGGATGCAATGACGCACTAGCTGCATTCATGGCAGCAACGTGTTCCTGTTTTCCAAGCCTCGCAGTGTGCGACTGAACTCTGTGATCACAGATACACGTCCTGCAGCAGTTGCACATGCGCTATGCAAATACGTGGCACGGTGCCTAACGGCGTAGTTTCCAACGTCTAGCAGTGGTTTTGAAGCATTCGTGCAAACCACTTCTCTGTATCCGTGCTCACACAGCCACGGATGTGTGGTTTTTGAAACTGGGCCTTACATGGAGCATTAATAGTACAAGTACAACCATGTTATTGCCACTAAAAAGATTGCGAACTGGCAAAGAAAGCTCTCAATGAGTCTGGGAAGCACTCATAAATAATAGAATAACTGCATATATGATAATATAGTGTTTGTTTTACGTAAATTTACATACGTACATTTTACGTACATTTTACGTACATTTACATTACAAGGCATTTAAGTGAAAGTTTGGGTTATCCGTGTTTTCCGATTACAGTGGAACCCCGGTTTATCGTTCCCGCATTCATCGTTTTCCCGCATTCATCGTTCGCCGCTCCTGGTCCCAAATTAAGTTCCATAAGGACAATGTAATTTTTTCCCGCATATATCGTTCCCCGAAGTATCGTTTTCCCGCATTTATCGTTTGAAGATCGCGGTCCCGTCGTATAATTTTCCCGCATTTATCGTTTGACGAAAATGAGACGAAGTGTTTACAACGTGTTATTTATGGCTAATAACGACAGACACAGTTTGAATCTTCCCCAGGAGATTGAAATACGATAGGGAGAAGCTGAGTGCCGTGGGATAGTCACATTATCGCATTTCCTAAGATCCGGTATCCCCCTCCATTCAGCACTCGCCTCTCCCCGTCTGAAGCTTTCCTCTTCTCCGAAATAAAAAAAAGGTCCCAGCTCGAGCAAGGATCGTATTACGAAGACCTTAGCTTCGAAAGAAAATATCAAGTTACTCGAGAACAAAAGAAACCTTTTTCACGCTTCCCCCTTTCTCGACGGCTGACTTATTTTTAGCTGACTCGCTTCAAGGATCCCCACCTCTGGATGTCAACTGCTGCATGAGTCACCTATTAGCCCAAAAGGTGTGTAAAAATGAATTTCGGCAATTGGTATTATACTTTTATGATATTGAGATATTAGTGATGTGCACGTAATTAAAAAAAGAATGATACCAAACACGACGTATTTCTAACGTTATTTAACCATTTTAAGCAAGAAAATAGTTGGTATAATAAGATGGTGATTTCTGTCGAATATCGATATCCTCGCAGCTGATAGTGAGCTTCACGGCAGTTGAAGCGGATTTTTTTTTCTAAAACAGGGCGTCTGGTTACAATTTACGAGTTATGCTGCAAGTCTCACCTGTCTGAGGAGCTAACTAAGCGATGTCTTCTCAGGATATTTTGTTTCTCCCTACTAGCAATCTGAATTCATCTGCTCATCTAGAGCTACGCTACTTATTGTTAGAAATGAGTGGGTAAGTTGCCTTCTCTATAGGATAAAAAATTGAATTGCGCAGTCATATGGTCATGCTTAACCCTCTGCAGTAAGCTCTACTTACGCCGTACGCGATAGGATTAGTGCCGAACTTCTCGTACGAGCGGTTCCGTACTTTCCAGGGTGGGTTGACTTAAAACTGGCGAGTTTTTTCCGTCTTCTCGTACGAGTGGTTCCGTACTTTCCAGGGTGGGTTGACTTAAAACCGGCGAGTGTTTTCCGTGTGGGTTCAATAGAGTCCGGTTTCATTTTAATTAGTTTTATTCTTTTTCGTCTTCGGACCATGTCCCTTCCGAAGACACAATTGAGAACTTTAAAAGATGGACTGAAAATAATTGATGATGAAGAAAAGAATCCGGGCTAGAAATGCGTGAATATTGCAGAACGCCTCAGTATGTCCGGTAGCACATGACGGCAGGGGTGGGGGTAGAGCGAGATCCTTAGTGAAAACAAGAAGTGGGATGAAGCCGAGGATCAGGTGGGCGTGCCGCTGACGATTAACGCCACATTGCCTCAATCATATTAAAAATTTAATTGCAAGAAAGGAACATTTCAAATAATAAACTATTTTTGGCCTTCTTGATACATCCTATAGCCAATCACTGCGACGGCGAAATCAGTTGTTTGAGGCATAACACGCACATTTCTCTCGTAAATACGTGTACTTGAAATGGCATTTGATGGATAAGAATTTTTACGTCGAACAGAAATGCATAATAGCAGTGAAAATTCCGAGTGGAGTGAAACATTTTTTTAGCAAGGCGGCGTGTTCCTTCAGGATATTTGAAATAGATATAATCCGAATCAACAATATGACCTAAGTGTTTCGATAAAGGAATAATATTCCTGTAATCAGCTAAAATCTTTTTTGAATCCATTAATGAATGTCATAATTCGCAAAAATCCAGCGTTTCCTGGGACATAGGCAACCCGGTCAAACAATCCCGCATTGATCGTTTTCCCGCATTCATCGTTTTTTTCATCCATCCCCCTGAAAAACGATAAATCGAGGTTCCACTGTATTTGTGCAGTCTCTCCCCATCATTAGCCCGGAGTGTACTGTATATTTTTCTTACTGACTAGGAAAGTAGTTATGTATACAGCAGACTCACGATTATCCGGCTGCCGTTTATCCTTGTTTCAGATTATCCATGCAGGAGTTCAGACTCCTTCATTGTTTTCCCTTGATCTTTATTTTTTTTTTAATCAGATGCAAGAGGAGTAGGATATTTGTATTCTCATGCAAGGCTACGCAGAGATTATTATTATTTCCATTAGAATCCCCTTTGTAAAATTGAATTATTTAATTTACTTGCTGACAAGGAATGTTTCAAGTTTACAGCATGGACTTCTGCTCCAGCATTGCAGACAACAATCAGCAGCAGAAAAAAATGTCTTCAATAAGCTAAGAATATTCTTCAATGGTTAAGCAATAGCAAAATAAGAGAAATGTTGTCTACAATCTATAAATGTATGTTACATATGGCAAATGTGCAATTATTGGCGTGGTCTCTCATTTGGTTGAATTTAGCCCAAAGGAAGAGGAAATTTCGTTGCACTCAGACATATTTATGCCGTGACTAGTCAAGGTCAAAGTAGAGAGGAAAGGGAATAGTAGAAGTGAAGGCAGCTGGGGAAGTGGAAGTAGAGATAGCACAAGTCATAGCCAGGCACTTGCTTGTGTAGACAAATTGCCAAAAGTCCTGATTTCCTATAACCGCTGCTGTGCGATGAGGTGATCGCGTGCCCATTATCTTCTTGGAAGCTCCGTATTCATATTATATCTAAACATCACAGTGTGTGATCACGTTCAGTTATCATGAAACCACATCCCACACCAGTTGCATACCGGGAAACTTGAGCAAGGCGCATGCAACATGGTGCCAAACAGTTTTGTTTCCAACATCGTGCAGCAGTTTTAAAGTATTTGTGCCAACCAATTTTCTGAATCCGTGATCTCATGGACACAGGTGCACAGTTTTTGGAGCAGTAGGAATACAATCACATCATTGCCGCTAAAAAGATCGTGGTAGGGAAAAGATGCCTATGAATGATTCCGGAAAGTGACCTAAAATAACTGGCAATGTGCAATAGTAATAATTAGGGATGGACGTATCCAGGATTTTTTTCGGATTTGGATCGGATCCTTGATTTTCGGATCCATATCTGTCGGATCAGATATTTTTGGATCCAAATGCATTTTCAAATTCCTGACGTTGGGATTGTTCGATCTCTTGGGAACAGTCACACTATGTGCCAGTCATATTTTGCTGTTTTTGTTTTCCACGGCTGAAATTCTCATACGTAACCTCTGCGAGAGCTTTCAAACAAAACGGTTGATGAGTAGGGCAAGAATCACATGCGATGGCACTTCCAAGAGAGGACTATTTTTCCACCTTTATGGGGCGTTCCATTCACTGAAGCTATTATTTAAAATTTCGGATCCAGATCTGATGTCTTCCGCGACTTAGGATCCGATGTATCCGATGAAGGGCAATATCCGCGAATATTTGGATCCGAGGTATCCGATCCGACCATTCCTGGTATTAATAATTTTTTGATTTACATGAATTATGAAAATTACGTGAAATTTAAGTGTAAGTTTTGGATTATTCGTGTTTTACGATTGTTCGTGCTGTCTCTCCCCTTCATAAGCCCAGATAATCAGGAGTATGCTGTAGTATATATGTAGTACCATTTTCCTACTAACAATAAGTAATGGTCCGACATATCAGATGTGATATGTTTCAAACCTGCCGAGTGAAATTCACATCAATTGCCATGGGAAAATATTCCCCTGAGCCATAAATTGAACCAGAGGCCCGTGGCATGTGTATGTAACAACAATTTTAACTGTAGCAGCATGGCTACTGAATACTTTTTTCTTTTGAGATTTGTCTTCCTTTTTTGATAACAGATGGCTGATGAAGAAAGCTCAGAGTCCATGACATCCACCATAAAGCCACAAACTAAGAGGAAAACAGCTGGGGACAAGTTTAGCAATCCGGAAGCAAAGAAGGCTAAAAATGCAGGAAATGCTTCAAGTAAACTTTCGGCCTTCATGTTCAAGAAGTCTTAGCCTATTTATTTAAAATGAGAAGACAGTGAAAAAGTTGAAAGTATGTGGCAAAATTGTTATCTTTGCCTCTATTTTTACCAGTGATTCAAGATAAGACTTCTTTAAATCTACGTGAAATTTGGTGAATGGAAGAATTTTAGCCAAGGCATCACTATGTAAAACCAGTTTTTAAAACAATTTTTTCTTGGTGATGTAGAAAATGTTTGTCCCCATGGAAAGTGGGTGTGAGAACCATGAAGCTCTTAGCCTACGATGGCTCCATTTTGATAAGATCCATGTAAATATGTACCTCATCTGTGAATGTGGGCCATGGCTGTCAGCAATATTATTTTTTTTGGTGGATTTATTATTCTACAGACCGTTTAGTGATAAAAATTTTGACTGATTACTTTTATGTTGTCTTGGTTAGTGAGGGTTTTAAGTGGACTTTTTATGAACGTGGGCATATTTGGCTTCAAGTATTTGATGTTTCTGTGCAGGCAACAACATATTATGGTCAATTTAGTGGAAATTTTCCAGTTTGGAATGGGCACAGTAATAGTTGAAATATACTCAGAAGTAAACATCATTGAATTCCTGCTCAAAGATGCACATGTTAAAAATTGATGTGTTGTGAACATAGTTTCATGTTTATTCTGAATGATCTAGTGTTGAATTTTGTATAGCAGCTTAAAATATTTCAATTAAGAAGAGTACAGATCTACTTTTTCACAATTCGGCCCCTTCACATAACTATGTTTTTACATTCTCATTACTGGTAATAATGGGTGTTGCTGGAAGAATTTTAAGACTTTGACTGTGATCACTATCTCTCCTCAATTTCTGTGTAAATATTCGATAATATTTTTATTTAAATGAATAAAATATTTTGTATCAATTGAAATAGAGTGTATTTGTTAGTACATATGTCCGTTCTTGAAGTGTATGGCATTAACGAATGTTTGTAACAAGCTGGTGTGTTACAAACATTTTCATTTAATTAACATTTCATTCTAATCAGCCATGTCAAAGGAATATGTAACTGATTCTCCCTTACCTTCTTTTTGGAATCCAATTGTTATTTGTAATTTTGAGATAAATTGGACAAAAGTCAGTTGTATGACTTTCCCAGTTTCATGATGCTAATAGCCTAACCATGCCAATGTATTTACATATTAACAGTTACCTACATGATGCCACCAATCTAGTGACAGAAGTGTTGCATGTCCTATGATGTACTGTTACAAATCCTGTCTCAAGCCAACTGTCTTCAATTACGGATTATTTTAAGCAGTTAAAAGAACACCTTTTTAATGCGGAGTTGATAAAAATAGGGATAGACACATAGAAATTGAATTTTCATTGCAGAACACAGTTTTAGTGCAGAGATGATAAGAATACAAATTGTCCAATAAAAATTGAATTTTTATTAAAGAACATGGTTTTTTTTGCGGAGATAATAAAAGTATGAATTGACACTCAGATATTGAATTTTTTTTACAGAACACAACTTCAGTGCGGAGATGAAAAAAATACAAATTGTCCAATAAAAATTGAATTTTAATTAAGGAACTCTGTTTTATTGCAGTGATGGTTAAAAATACAAATTGACTCATAGAAATTGAAATATAGGATAAAAAGAGAGATGAAATAACAATTTCAACATTGTAATTGAATTTTTATTACTGAACACTGTTTTTTTTTCTCAGGTGAAAAAAATGTGAACTGACACACAGAAAGTGAATTTTTAGTACAGAACACAGTGCAGAGATAAAAAAGATACAAATTGTTCAATAAAAATTTAATTTTTATAAAAGACCACAGTTTTTGTTCAGAGATGATAAAAATACGAATTGACACATAGAATTTTAATTTTTGTTATGGAACACAGTTTTAGGGTGGAGATGAAAAAATTTCAAATTATCCAATAAATATTTATTTTTATTAAAGATCACTGTTTTATTGTGGAGATGGTTAAAAAATACGAATAGACACATAGAAATTGAATTTTTATTACTAAACACAGTTTTATTGAAGTATGATAAAATTGGAATTGTCCAATAAAAATTGATTTTTTATTAAATAAGCCATTTTTAATGAGGAGATGATATAAATAGAAATCGACACATACAAATTAATTTTTTTTTTTCAGAACAGTGTTTCTGCAGAGATGGTTATTAATAGAAATTTATGCATAGGAATTGAATTTTTATTATACAACCCAGTTTAAGTGGGGAGATATTGAAAATACTATTTGTCCAATTAAAATTGAAGTTTTATTGAAGACCACAGTTTTACTCCGGAGGTGATAAAAATACAAATTGAACATAGAATTTGAATTTTTGTTGCAGAACAGTTTTAGGGCGGAGATGGTTATAAATACAAACTGATATTTTGAATTTTTATTTTTATTACATACCCAAATTTTAAGTGCAGAGATAATAAAAATAAGAATTGACACATAGAAATTGAATTTTTTATAACATCACAGTTTTGGTGCGGATATGAAAAAATACAAATTCTCCAATAAAAATTGAATTTTTAATAATGAAGAGTTTTATTGTAGAGATGGTAATAAATAGAAATTTATGCATCAAAATTGAATTTTTTTCCATAACTCAGTCTTAGTGAGGAAATATTAAAAATATAAATTGTCCAATAGAAATTGAATTTTTACTAATGAACACAGTTTAATTGCTGAGATGATAACAGTATGAATTGACACAGAGAAGTTGAATTTTTGTTACAGAAACATTTTAAGTGCGGAGATAATAAAAATACAAATTGTCCAAAAAAATTCATTTTTTATTAAAGAAACGAGTTGTGTATCGGAGATGATAAAAATGCGAATTGACGAATAAAAACTGAATTTTTATTACAGAACACAGTTTTAGTGCGGAGATGAAAAAAATACAAATCGTCCAATATAAATTGAATTTTTATTAGAGAACACAGTTTTACTTCTTATTTGATAAAAATACAATTGACACATGGTAATTGAATTTTTATTACAGAATACTGTTTCTGTGTCAGGTGAAAAAAATGGGAATTGACACAGAAATTGAATTTATATTACAGAACACAGTTTTTGTGCGGAGATGAACAACATGGAAATTGTACAATAAGAATTGAAATTTAATTAAAAAACACCCTTTTATTGCTGAGATGATAAAAATACAATTTTTCCGATAAAAATTGATTTTTTCCTAAAGAAAACAATTTTATTGCAGAGATGATAAAAATACCAACTGACACAAACAAATTGAATTATTGTTACAGAACACAGTTTTTGTGCAGAGATGAAAAAAATACGAAATGTCCAATAATTAATGAAATGGTTAAAATACAAATTGTCCAACAAAAATTTATTTTTTATTAAAGAACACAGTTTTATTGCAGAGTTGATAAAAATATGAATTGACACATAGAAATTGAATTTTTATTGCAGAACTCAATTTTACTACAGAGATCATAAAAATGGAAATTGACAAATAAAAATTGATAATAATTAAAGAACACAGTTTCATGGAGTAGATGATAAAAATACGAATTGACACAGAAATTGAATTTTTGTTTCAGAACACAGTTTTAGGGCGGAGATGAATAAAATACAAATTGTCCAATAAAAATTAAATGTTTATTAAGGAAAACAGTTTTATTGCAGGGATGATAAAAATATGAATTGACACATAGAAATTGAATTTTTTATAACAACACAGTTTTGGTGTGAATATGAAAAAAATACAAATTGTAGAATTAAAATTAAACTTTTTTTAATGAACACTATTTTAATGCAGAGATGGTTATAACTAGAAATTTATGCATAGAAATTGAATTTTTTACATAACCCAGTTTTAGTGCGGAGATGAAAAAAATTCAAATTTTCCAATAAGAATTAAATTTTTATTAAAAAACACCTTTTTACTGCTGAGATGATAAAAACACAAGTACTCCAATAAAAATTGACTTTTTCCTAAAGAAAACAATTTTATTGCAGAGATGATAAAAATACCAAGTTACACATACAAATTGAATTATTGTTACAGAACACAGTTTTGTGCAGAGATGAATAAAATATGAAATGTCCAATAATATTTGAATTTTTATTAATGAACTCTGTTTTATTAATGAGATGGTTAAAATACAAATTGTCCAATAAAAATTTGTTTTTATTACGGAACACAGTTTTATTGCTGATATTATAAAAATATGAATTGAAAAATTTACAAGTTGAATTTTTGTTACAGAAACAGTTTTAGTGAACAGATGAAATAAATACAAATTGTCAAATAAAAATTGAATTTTGATTGAAGAACACAGTTTTATAGCGAAGATAATAAAAATGCGAAGGGACACATAGAAATTGAAATATTTTTAGAGAACTAAATTTTAGTGCCGAGATGATAGAAATACAAATTGACAAATAGAAATTTAATTTTTATTATAAAGCATGGTTTTATTGTCAGGTGAAATAAATGCAAATTGACACATAGAAATTGAATTTATATTTCAGAACACAGTTTTAGTGTGGAGATGAAAAAAATAAAATTGTCCAATAAAAATTGAATATTTATTGAAGATCTCAGATTTTTTTTGGAGATGATAACTATACGAACTGAACATTGAATTTGAATATTTGTTACAGAGCACAGTTTTTGTGCGGAGATGAAAAAAATACAAATTGTCCAATAAGAATTGAAATTTTATTAAAAAAACACCCTATTATGCTGAGGTGAAAAAAATACAATTGTCCAATAAGAATTGAATTTTTATTAAAGAACACCTTTTTACTGCTGAGATGATAAAAATACATTTTGTCCAATAAAAATTGATTTTTTCCTAAAGAAAACAATTTTATTGCAGAGATGATAAAAATACCAATTGACACCTACAAATTGAATTATTGTTACAAAACACAGTGTTTGTGCAGAGATGAAAAAATACGAAATGTCCAATAATATTTGAATTTCTGTTTTTTAATGAGATGGTTAAGATACAAATTGTCGAATAAAAATTTGTTTTTTATTAAATAACACAGTTTTATTGCAGAGATGATAAAAATACGAATTTACACATAGAAATTGAATTTTCATTGCTGAACTCAATTTTACTACAGAGATCATAAAAATGGAAATTGACGAATTAAAATTGATTATAATTAAAGAACACGGTGTCAATGGGTAGATGATAAAAATACGAATTGACACGTAGACATTGAATTTTTGTTACAGAATACAGTTTTTGTGTGGAGTTTGTCCAATTGTCCAAATTGTCCAATAAAAATTCAATTTTTATTAAAGAAAACAGTTTTTTTGAAGAGATGATAAAAATACGAATTGACACATAGAAATTGAATTTTTTATAACAACACAGTTTTGGTGCGAAAATGTAAAAAAATGCAGTTTTTAGAATAAAAATTAAATTTTAATTAACGAACACTGTTTTAATGCAGAGATTTTTGTGCGGAGATGAAAAAAATACAAATTGTCCAATAAGAATTGAAATGCAGAGAATTATAGAAATGTAGAAATTGAAATATTTCTACAGAACTAAATTTTAGTGCGTAGAAGATAGGAGTACAAATTGACAAATAGAAATTTAATTTTTATTAAGGTTTTTTTGTCAGCTGAAAAATATGTGAATTGACGCATAGGAATTGAAATATTTTGGCAGAACACATTTTAGCGAGGATGTATAAAAATAACATCTCCAACATAGTAATTTGAATTTTTATTATAGACCTGGGTTTATTTGTCAGGTGAAAAAAATGTTAATTGAAAAAATAGAAAGTGAATTTTTGTTAGGGAACACAGTTTAAGTGCGAACATGAAAAAAATACTAATTGTCCAATAAAAATTGAATTTTAATTAAAGAGCACAGTTTTATTGTGGAGATGTTAAATATACAAATAGTCCATTAAAAATTGATTTTTTATTGAAGCAGATAGTTTTGGTGTGGAGATGATATAATTACCAATTGACACATACAAATTAAAGTTTTTTTTCAGAACACAGTTTTTGTGCAGAGTTGGTTATAAATAGAAATTAATGCATAGAAATAGAATTTTTATTATATAACCCAGTTTTATTGCGTAGATATTAAAAATATTATTTGTCCAATTAAAATTGAAGTTTTAATGAAGACCACAGTTTTACTCCGGAGGTTATAAAATTACGAATTGATACATAGAAATTGAATTTTTGTTGCAGAACACAGTTTTTACATGGAGATGAATAAAATACAAATTGTCCAATAAATATTTTATTTTCATTTAAGAAACAGTTTTATTGCAGAGATGATACAAATACGAAATGACACACAGAAATTGAATTTTTTGTAACAACAGAGTTTTGGTGCGAATATGAAAAAAATACAATTTATCCAATAAAAATTGAATTTTTATTAATGAACACTGATTTAATGTTTGATGGTTATAAAAAGAAATTAATGCATAGAAATTGAATTTTTTTACATATCCCAGTCTTAGTGCGAAAATGTTAAAAATATAAATTGTCCGATAAAAATTGAATTTTTACTGAAGACCACATTTTTATTGCTGAGACGATAAAAATATGAATTGACACATGGAAGTTGAATTCTTGTTAGAGAAACAATTTTATTGCACAAATAAAAAAAATACAAATTGTCAAATAAAATATTGTTTTCTAACGAAATAACACAATTTTATGCGGAGATGATAAAAATGTGAAGGGACAAAGAAATTGAAATATTTTTTCAGAACCAAATTTTAGTGCGGGGATGATAGAAATGCAAATTGAAAAATTTAATTTATTTTTTTTTATAGAGCACAGTTTTTTTGTCAGGTGGAAAAATGCGAATTGACACATAAGAATTGTAATATTTTTACAGAACGCATTTTAGTGAGGAAATATATAAATAACATCTTCAACATATTAATTTGAATTTTTAATATAGAACACGATTTATTTGTCAGGTGAAAAAAATGTGAATTGACACATGAAAGTTGAATTTTTGTTACAGAATACAGTTTTAGTGCGGAGATGAAATAAATACAAATTGTGAAATAAAATGATTCTTAATTAAAGAACACAGTTTTATGCGGAGATGATAAAAATGCGAAGGGACACAGAAATTGAAAAATTTTTACAGAACTAAATTTCAATGCGGAGATGATAGAAATGCACATTGACAAATAGAAAGTTAATTTTTGGTAGGGAACACAGTTTAAGTGCGTAGATGAAATAAATACAAGTTGTCCAATAAAAATTTAGTTTTAATTAAAGAACACATTTTTATTGTGGAGATGTTAAAAATACAAATTGTCCAATAAAAATTGATTTTTTATTAAAGCAGGCAACTTATTTAGGAGATGATATAAATACCAATTGACACATACAAATTACATTTTTTTTTCAGAATACAGTTTTTGTGCAGAGATGGTTATTAATAGAAATTAATACATAGAAATTGAACTTTAATTATGTAACCCAGTTTTAGTGCGGAGATATAAAAATACTATTTCTCCTATTAAAATTGAATATTTATTGAAGACCACAGTTTTACTCTGGAGGTGATAAAAATATGACTTGAACTTGGAATTTTATTTTTTTTTTTTAAGAATACAGTTTTAGTGCGAAGATGGATACAAATACGAATTTACACATAGAAATTGAATTTTTGTTACAGCCACAGTTTTTGGCGGAATGACAAAAGTAGGAATTGATAATTATAAATTGAATTTTTGTCACAGAACACAGTTTTTGTGTGGAGATGAATAAAATACAAATGCCCAATAAAAATTTAATTTTTATTAAAGAAAAAAGTTTTATTGCAGAGATGATAAAAAATACGAATTGACACATAGAAATTGAATATTTTATAGCAACATAGTTTTGGTGCGGATATGAAAAAAATACAAATTGTCCAATAAAATTTGAATTTTTACTTACGACCACATTTTTATTTCTGAGATGATAAAAATATGAATTGACACATGGAAGTTGAATTTTTGTTGCAGAAACAGTTTTAGTGCGCAAATGAAAACATTACAAATTGTGAAATAAAATAATTTTTAATTAAGGAACACAGTTTTATTCGGTGATGATAAAAATGCGAAGGGACACAGAAATTGAAATATTTTTACAGAACTAAATTTCAATGCGGAGATGATAGAAATACAATTTGACAAATAGAAATTTAATTTTTATTAAGGTTTTTTTGTCAGGTGAAAAAAATGCGAATTGACACATTGGAATTGAATTATTTTTACGGAACACATTTTAGTGAGGAGATATAAAAATAACATCGTCAACATAGTAATTTGAATTTTTATCATAGAGCACGGTTCACTTTTCAGGTGAAAAAAATATGAATTGACGCATAGAAAGTGAATTTTTGGTAGGGAACACAGTTTAAGTGGGTAGATGAAATAAATACAAACTGTTCAATAAAAATTGAATTTTAATTAAAGAACACAGTTTTATTGCGGAGATGTTAAAAATACAAATTGTCCAATAAAAATTGATTCTTTATTAAAAAAGCCAGATACAATTCGGACATGAAAAAAAATGCGAATTGACACACAGGAGTTGAATTTTTGTAACAGAAACAGTAAGTTGTGCAGATGAAAATCTAAAAATTGTTAACTAAAAATTGAATTTTTAATAAGGTTCACCCTTTTACTGCGGAGATGAATAAAATACGAAATGACACATAGTAATTAAATGTTTATTACAGAAAACGGTTTCTCTGTAAGGTGAAAAAAATGGAAAATGACAAATAGAAAGTGAATTTTTACTACAGAATACAGTTGTAGTTTGGAGATGAGAAAAAATAATGTCCAATAAAAATTGAATTTTTACTATAGACCACAGTTTTATTCCTGAGATGATAAAAATATGAATTAAACATGGAATTTGAATTTTGTTGCAGCACACAGTTATATAAAATACGAATAAAATACTAATTGTTTAATATAATTTGAATTTTTATTAAAGAACTCAGTTTTATTGCGTAGATGGTCATAAATACAAATTGATACATAGAAATTGATTTTTATTACATTACCCATGTTTTAGTGCGGAGATAATAAAAATACAAATTGTCCAATTAAAATTTTTTTTTTATTAAAGAAGCCAGTTATATTGCAGAAATGATAAAATTACCAATGGACGCAAAGAAATTGAATTTTTTTACAGAACACAGTTTTAGTGCCGAGATAAAAAAATGAAATGTCCAATAAAAATTGAATTTTTATTGAAGACAACAGTTTTATTCCGGATATGATAAAAATATGAATTGAACATTGAATTTGAATTTTTGCTACAGAACACAGTTTATTTCGGAGATGAAAAAATTCAAATAGTCCAATAAGAATTGAATTTTTATTAAAGAACACCTTTTCAATTCAGAGATGATAAAAATACAATTTGTCCAATAAAAATTGATTTTTTATTAAAGAAAACAGATTTATTGCACAACTGATAAAAATAACAATTGACATATACAAATTGAATTTTACTTGCAGAACACATTTTTTGTGTAGAGATGAAAATAATTCGAGTATTCCAATAAAATTTGTATTTTTTAAAGAATTCTGTTTTATTGCTGAGATGGTTAAAAATACGAATTGACACATATAAATTGAATTTTCATTAGAGAACACAGTTTTATTGCGGAGGAAATAAAAACACAAATTGTCGTATAAAAATTGATTTTTAATAAAGAAGCTAGCTTTATTGCGGAGGGGATAAAAAAGGGAATTGAATAATAGAAATTGAATTTTTATTACAGAACAGAGTTTTAGTGCAGGGATAATAAAAATACAATTTGTCCCATAAAAATTGATTTTTTTTAAAGATCAAAGTTTTATTGCGGCGATGATAAAAATACGAATTGAAACATACGAATTGAATTTTTATTACGGAACGCGGTTTTTGTGTCAGGTGAAAAAAATAGGAATTGACAAATAGAAAATGTGGTTTTACTACAGAAACCAGTCTTAGTGCGAGGATGAAAAAAAAATTGTCCAATTAAAATTCGATTTTTTACTGAAGACCACAGTTTTATTCCTGAGATGATAAAAATACCAATTGAACATAGAATTTGAATTTTTGTTTCAGAACAGTTTTAGTGCGTCGATGAGAAAAATACAAATTGTCCAATAAGAATTGAATTTTTATTAAAGAACACCTTTAAAATGTGTAGATGATAATAATATGTGTAGACACATAGAAATTTCATTTTTATCACTGAACAGTTTTATTGCAGAGATGATAAAAATACAATTTGTCCAAAAAATTTAATATTTTATTAAAGAACACACTTTTATTGCAGAGATGATAAAAATATGCATTGACACATGCATACAAATTGTATTTTTGTTATAAAATGCAGTTTTAGTGCGGAGATGAAAAAAATACAAATTGTCCAATAAAAATGGAATTTTTATTTAAGTACATACTCAGTTTTATTGTGGATATGATAAAAATACTAAAAGACACATAGAAATTGAATTTTTATTACAGAACATAGGTTACATGCGGAGATGATAAAGATACAAATGGACACATAGTTAATATTTTATTATGTTGTAGAAGGTTTATATGTCAGGTTAAAAAAAGGATTTCAGTCATAGAAAGTGAATTTTCATTACAGAACACAATACTAGTGTGGAGAAGTAAGAGATAAAATTTGCCAATAAAATTGAAGTTTTTTTGAGACCACAATTTTATTCCCTAGATGATAAAAATACAAATTGAACATAGAATTTGAATTCTTGTTAGAGAACACAGTATTAGTGTGGAGATGAAAAAAATACAAATTGTCCTATAAGAATTGAGTTTTTATTAAAAAACACCTTTTTAATGAGGAGATGATAAAAATAAGAATAGCTACATAGAAATTGAATTTTTATTACATAGCACAGTCTTAGTTTGGAGATGATAAAAATACGAAGAAACATAAAAAATTCAAATATTTTTACAGAACTCACTTCTAGTGCGGAGATGATAGAAATACAAATTGACAAATAGAAATGGAATTTTTATTATAGAGCATGTTTTTTTTGTCAGGTGAAAAAAATGAGAATTGACATATAGAAAGTGAATTTTTATTACAGATCACAGTTTCTTTGCAGAGATGTTAAATAGGCAAATTGTCCAATTAAAATTGAATTTTTATTTAAGACCACAGTTTTATTGCAGGGATGATAAAAATACAAAATGACATTTACAAATTGAATTTTTGTTACATAACGCATACATATTTAGTGTGTAGATGAAATAAATGCAAATGTCTAAAAAAAATATTGAATATTCATTAAAGAAAACTTTTTTATTGCGGAGATAATAAAAATATGAATAGTCACACAGAAATTGAATTTTTATTACAGAAAACAGTCTATGTTCGGAGATGATATAAATACGAAGGAACAATTAAAAAATTCAAATATTTTAACAGAACTCAATTTTAGTGCAGAGATGATAGAAATACAAATTGACAAACAGAGATTGAATTTTTATTATAGAGCACTGTTTTTTGCCAGGTAAAAAAAAGCGAATTGACAAACAGGAATTAAAATATTTTTACAGAAAACATTTTAGTGCAGAGAGATAAAAATAACATTTTCAACATAGTAATTGAATTTTTTTTGCAGAACTGGGTTTTCTTTCAGGCGAAAAAAATGCAAATTCACACATTGAATGTGAATTTTTAGTAGAGAACAAAGTTTTAGTTCAGTGATGATAAAAATACAATTTGTGCAATAAAAATTGATTTTTTAATAAAGTACAAATTTTTGTTGCGGGGATGATAAAAATACCAATTGACTCATACAAATTAAATTTTTGTTACAGAACATAGTTTTACTGCGGAGGTGAAAAAAATACAAATTGCCCAATAAAAATTGATTTTTTATTAAAAAAGCCAGCTTTATTGCACAGATGATAAAAAAGTGAATTGGCACATAAAAATTGAATTTTTATTGCAGAATACAGTTTTAGTGCGGAGAGAATAAAAATACGAATACACCCATAGAAATTGAAATATATTTACTGAACTCACTTTTAGTGCGCAGATGATAGAAATACAAATTGACAAATAGAAATAGAATTTTTATTATAGAGCATGGTTTTTTGGCAGGTGAAAAAAATGGTAATTGACACATAGAAAGTGAATTTTTTTTACAGAAAACAGCTTTAGTGCGGAGATGAAAAAAATTAAATTGTCCAATAAAAATTTAATTTTTATTGAAGACCAAATTTTTTCCGGAGATGATAAAAATACGAATTGAACATAGAATTTGAATTTTTGATACAGAACACAGTTTAAGTTTAAGAAGGAGATGATAAAAGTATAAATTGTTCAAAAAGAATTGAATTTTTATTAAAGAACACCTTTTTCATGTGGAGATGATGAAAATATGAAGAGACACATAGAAATTGAATTTTTATTACAGAACATAGCTTTAGTGCATGGATGAAAAAAAAATTTATCTCATAAAAATTGATTTTTTTTAAGAACAAAGTTTTATTGCAGAGATGATAAAAATACGAATTGAAACCTACAAATTGAATTTTCATTACAGAACACAGTTTTAGTGCGGAAATGATAAAAATACGAAATGACACGTAGTAATAGATCTTTTATTACGGAACACGTTTTTTGTGTCAAATGAAAAAAAAAAGGAATTGAGAAATAGAAAGTGAAATTTTTTTACGGAACCCAGGTTTAGTGCGGAGATGAAAAAAATAAAAATGTCCAATAAAAATTGAATTTTTATTGAAGACCACAGTTTTATTCTGGAGATGATAAAAATACGCATTGAACATAGAATTTGAATTTTTGTTACAGAACACAGTTTTAGTGCGTCGATGAAAAAAATACAAATTGTCCGATAAGATTTGAATTTTTCCTAAAGAACACCATTTTAATGTGTAGATGATTAAAATATGCATAAACACATAGAAATTGCATTTTTATCACTGAACAGAATTTTAGTGCAGAAACGATAAAAATACAACTTGTCCAAAAAAATAGATTTTTTATGAAAGAGAAAAAACTTCTATTGCGGAGATGATAATAATATGTATTGACCCATACAACTTAAATTTTTGTTATAGAATGCAGTTTTAGTTCGGAGATGAAAAAAATACAAATTTTCCAATAAAAATCAATTTTTTATAAAAGAACACAGTTATATTGTGGATATGATAAAAATACGAAATGACACATAGAAATAGAATTTTTATTACAGAACGTGAAATGCGGAGATGATAAAAATACAAACGGACACAAAGTAATTATATTTATATTGTAGAACAAGGTTTATATGTCAGGTGTATAAAATGGGATTTCAGTCATAGAAAGTGAATTTTTAATACAGAACACATTACTAGTGTGGAGATGAAAGAAATAAAATTTTCCAATAAAAATTGAAGTTTTTTTAAAAAACATAGTTTTATTGCTTTGATGATGAAAATGCGAATTGACACATAGAAACTGAATTTTTATTACAGAACACAGTATAAGTGCGGAGATGACCAAAGTACAAATTGTCCAATAAAATTTTGAATTTTTGTTAGAGAACACCTTTTAAATGCGGAGTTTATGAATATAAGAATAGACACACAGAAATTGTATATTTATTACAGATCACAGTTTTTTTGCAGAAATATTAAATAGACGTATTGTCCAATAAAAATTTCATTTAGTTAAAGAACACAGTAGTAGTGTGGAGATGAAAAAATAAAATTGTCCAATAAAAATTGAATTCTTATGGAAGACGACAGTTTTATTCAGGAGATGATATAAATACGAATTAAACATAGAATTTGAATTTTTGCTACAGAACACAGTTCTAGGGCGGAGATGAAAATAATTCAAATTGTCCAATAAGAATTGAATTTTTATAAAAGAACACCATTTTAATTTGCAGATGATAAAAATATAAATAGACACATAGAAATTGAATTTTTTTTACAGAACACTGTTTTAGGGTGGAGATGATAGAAATATTAATTATTCAAATAAAAATTGAATTTGTACTAAAGACCAGTTTTATTGCTGAGATGATAAAAATATGAATTGACACATAGAAGTTGAATATTTATTGCAGAATCAGTTTTATTCCTCATATAAAAAAATACAAATTGTTCAATAAGAATTGAATTTTTATTAAAGAACACCTTTTTGTGGAGATGATAAAAATATGAATAGACAAATAGAAATTGAATTTTTATTACAAAAAACAGTTTTAGAGCAGAGATGATAAAAGTACAATTTGTTCAATAAAAATTGGTTTTTTTATTAAAGAACACAGTTTTATTGCGGAGATGATAATAATATTAATTGACACATAATAATTGAATTTTTATTACAGAACACAGTTTCTCTGTCAGGTGAAAAAAATGGGAAATGACAAATACAAAGTTAATTTATATTACAGAACACTGTTTTAGTGCGGAGATGAAAAAAAGAAAAATGTCCAATAAAAATTGAATTTTTATTGAAGACCACAGTTTTATTCCTGAGATGATAAAAATAAGAATTGAACATAAAATTGAATTTTTGTTATAGAACACCTATGTGTGGAGATGAAAAAAATACAAATTGTCCAATAAGAATTGAATTTTTATTTAAGAACACTGTTTTAGTTCACAGGTGATAAAAATACGAATGGACACATAGAAATTGAAATATTTTTACATAACTCAATTTTAATACAAAGACGACTGCAATACAATTTCACAAATAGAAATCGAATATTTAATATAGAGCACGGTTTTCTTGTCAGGTGAAAAAAATGCAAATTGACACATAGGAATTGAAATATTTTTACAGAATACATTTTAGTGCGGAGAGATAAAATAACATTTTCAGCATAGTAATATAATTTTTATTATAGAACTGGGTTTTTTGTCAGGTGAAAAAAATGCGAATTGACACATAGGAATTAAAATATTTTTTCAGAACACATTTAGTGCGGAGAGATTTTCAACATAGTTATTGAATTTTTATAACAGAACTGGTTTTTTTCCGGTGAGAAATATGGGAATTAACACATTGAATGTGAATTTTTAGTACAGAACAAAGTTTTAGTGCAGAGATGATAAAAATAAAATTTGTTTAATAAAAATTAATTTTTTAATAAAGAACAAATTTTTATTGTGGGGATGATAAAAATACCAAATGACGCATACAAATTGAATTTTTGGTACAGAACACATTTTTTGTGCAGAGATGAAAAAAATATGAATTGTCCAATAAAATTTGAATTTTTATTCAAAAACTCTCATTTATTGCTGTAATGGATAATAACACGAATTGTCACATATAAATTGAATTTTCATTGCAGAACACATTTTTTTTGCGGAGATAATAAAAATACAAATCGTCCAAAAAAATTGATTTTTTATTAACCTGGATCCGCCCAATGTAACATAAATGTCACACCCTGTATCGCTCCACTGTAATGGCTCTTGCATCGTTTGGGCACGGTATATTGTTGTGTTTTATACTTTATAAGAGAGAGGAAGCTAAGTGCTTCAATTCAAGGTAAGAATTGTCAAGTGAGAGTGAAGACCTATCCTTTGAGTACCCCTGGTACTTATGCGCCTTCCCTAGACACTAAAAATGGACGTTCGCTTTGTGTAAATATTTAATTTTTTCATTAACTATATGCGCTACAGCAACAATTTTTGGTATGTATCAACATAATGATACAAAATTATTAATAATACATTAATATGTTTGGTATTGCTTTCCATTTCTGTAATATACTCTGATAAATGTTACTGTGACATAAATGTCACATTGGGCGGATCCCTATGCAAATCTTCAAAGTTTCGAATTTTATGCTCTAGTTAGAATTTATTCCATTTTCAACGTTTTTTCCTTCGTATTCCCGCCAAAAGACTTATTAGTTATCAATTAGTCGATAAATTTGCATTTATTAACTTTTATTCCGGTAATTACTCTTGAATTAAATTTTTTAATATTAGGGATATCGATAGCTCAGAGATATTACACTGTGTGAAGCCAAATAGCTTCCGGAAAACGAAGACTTTGACGAAGTACAATATGCCTTGAGCTACCAGAAGCAGCAATTGTCACTGATGAGAACATTGCAGATGACCAGGCTGGTGGACTTGTGGAAAATTTAACGGGAGGACAACTTCGGGCAAGAGTGGAGCTTCTTTTGCAGCTTGATAATGATAATACTAATGAATTTCAAGAGAAGTCCTGAAGTATTTCAGTACCAGTTAGATGTAAGGAAAAGGATTCGAAGTCAACGAAGCTTACATCACTTCTCCAATAGAAAAAAGTAAAAAGAGAAGCTGCCAATTTGCGACAAGAAGGTCATTTTGTAAGAAATAGGTTATTCCCCGAAACAGATCTTCCTGAATAGAGGGAAAATTAGGTGTAGAAATTTTTAAAATAGTTTTTTCGGATGACATTCTTTTTTCTCATGGCAGAATTAGATAATTATACTACTTCTATTGTTTTTTCATCTTCTAGCATCAGTAAAGAGGAGATGAAAATTTTCATTGGGATTTTACTGTTATGAGGTTGTAACTGGTTTCCATCCAAGCGATGCTCCTGGGAAGATTCTGGGGGTGCTCAAGACTCAATGGTTACCGTAGCCTAGCAAAGGAATAGGTTCTTTGTGATGAGTAGATACCTTCACTGTGCAGACAATACGATGCCCGACATAATAGACAAATTGTGGTAGCTTCGCCGTAGATCACTAAATTGAAAGAACGTTTAAGAGGGATTTTTCCCACTGAAAAAACTCTCTTTTGGCAGGAGTATGATTGTTGAGTATTTTGGTATCTATCCTTGCATGTAATTCATTCGGCGGAGGACAATCAGTTTTGGTGGTAATGGTGGAATATTTTCCTTGACTTTTGGATGTAGCTGTTCACAATCTGAAGCTGTTCACAATCTGTTCACGAGCGAAATCTGGTCATTGCATGTCACAATTAGAGATCAGGCGTGTAATAATGCAAACATTACTGACCATACATCGATGCAAAGGCAAGTATAGCCGCCGTACTACTTCATTTTCAACAGAGGCAGACAGTGAAATATGTTACGATGCTAATGATCAATTAGTCTCAAAAGATTGCGTCGCCGTGCTGGAGATCATTGCGCTTCCGTCAAATGCACTGCATGCGATGCATGAAATATGGACAAATATTGCTTTACTACTCACCACTCAAAATGGTACGTATACACCGGCATTGAACTCTAAAGCAATCTTTAGTTTATATGAAACAAATTGATTCAAATTTAATTCAATTTTATAAGGTATTACACCCTCATATGTTGTGAGAATATTTTTCAAACATGTATATTTATTCTATGTATTTTCCAAAATTGGGAAATGCATTTTCAACTATTTTACTTATTAGCCATGTAAAAATATTATTTAAATGTACCTTCAACAAATCCATTGATTGTGTCAATTCAAGGTTCTGTAATTTCATAACACTACTGCCGAAAACTTAAATTTATACATAAATTTAAAATAATTTTTCTTGGTGTGTATTTGACAAGTTTATAATATAAACATTATAAATTAAAATATACCCCAAGCTTGTGAAATAGCATTTAAAAAATCCAAAACACTTCTACATCTTAAAAAATCACAATTTACATCGAAAAATTTATGAATCGCGGGCAATGGAACTGAAAATTATTGCTAAATTTTAAAACAATTTACTTTAAATTTAAACAAAAGCTTGAAAATAGTGTACGTAATTAATAATATGTTTTTCTAGTGTTTTTTATCATTTAACTGAACAGTGCAGCTCAAATGCGAAAAATATTTGCTTTTTCTGGGGAAATATTACCTTGCACCAAAAGACAACAGATCCGCCCAATGTGACATTTATGTCACAGCCTGTATCTCGGAAACTACACAACCGATCAACGAAATATTTTCAGAATGTAGTAAAAATGAGACCCTTACCATTCCCCTAGAATATGAAGTATTAATCTCAAAAAAAATATTTTGGGCGGATCCAGGTTAAAGAAGCCAGTTTTATTGCTGAGATGATAATAAAGCGAATTGACACATAGAAATTGAATTTTTTTTCAGAAAACAGTTTTAGTGCGGAGAGAATGAAAATACAAATGGACTCATAGAAATTGAAATATTTTTACAGAACTCACTTTTAGTGCGAGATGATAAAAATACAAATTGACAAATAGAAATTGAATTTTTTTTTATAGAGTACGGTTTTTTGTCAGGTGAAAAAAATGCGAATTGACACATAGAAAGTGAATTTTATTACAGATCACATTTTTTTCAGTGATGTTAAATAGACAAATTGTCCAATAAAAATTGAATTTTTGTTAGAGACCACAGTGAAGGGATGATAAAAATATGAATTGACATTTACAAATTCTATTTTTGTTACAGAACGCAGTTTTAATGCAGAGATGAAAAAATGCAAATTGTCTAATAAAAATGGATTATTTATTTAACAAAACCTTTTTATTGCGGAGATGATAAAAATACAAATAAACACACAGAAATTGAATTTTTTTTCAGAACACAGTTTTAGTGCTGGGATGATAAAAATACAAATTGTCCAATAGAAATTGATTTTTAATTATAGAACACATTTTTATTGCGTTGATGAAAAAAATACGAATTGACACATACAAATTGAATTTTTATTACATAACCCTGTTTTAGCGTGGAGATAATAAAAAACAAATTGTGCAACAAAAATTCAATTTTTACTAAATGCCACAGTTTTATTGCTGAGATGATGAAAATACGACTTGACACATAAAATTTGATTTTTTGCTACAGAACAATGTTTTAGTGTGGAAAAAATACAAATTGTCCAAAAAAATTGAATTTTTATTAACCCCAACTTGATGATTTAATTAAAGCCTTTCATGTAATTCAGTTATGTTTTACAATAACCGATTCAGGGTTGAAAATTATCTATTTTTTTACCAAAAAATGTACGGTAAGGTTTATTTGTTCATTACATTATTAATTTTGTGTTTTTGAAATAAAGAGAAATTATTGTTCAAAACAGCAAAGTAAGTTGTGCCATAGAATACTTTAAATGTTTTTTTTCTATAATTTTCTTTCTTTTTCTGTTGATAATTTACAGTGGTTTTCAAGAATTCTTAAAATAGAATGATTATCTTTTGAGATTTCCTTGAGATAATGGTATATATGGTATAGGCTTTCTCTAGCAAGGTTTCTTTCTTATGCAACAGTCTCACTTTTTTCTTTAGATTTTGAGCATTGTTCAACTGAGGTTACACTGAATGCAAGCACTAGGTTGAAGCCAAGGTTAAGATCAAGTAAAACTCATAGAAATGGAAAAATATTTTATAATAAGAGGTGCATGGACATTGAAATGACTTCTCCTTTACGTGTTATGAAGTCATTAAATATTTAAGTGTAACATTTTTCCCTTCAAAAGTCATGCAAGGAAGATGCATTTGATGTTTGAAGCAAAGGGTTTGGCGCTGCATGTCCTCGTATGCTAACGGTCTTTGAAGTCCGAAGTGTTTCGAAAAAGGCATTCTAAGAATGTGGTAAATTCATCTTAATAGAGGTGAGTATGAAATTATAAAAAAAATTCAACCCTCATAAGGGGTTAATAAAAAAATTATTTACCCTTAAAAAATTATTCATCACTGTTATAATTTAAGAATATTGTTGCTTTAAATATGTATTAATTTCATTTTTCAACCCTTAGAAGCCACCCCTATAGCATTGCAATTCTCATAACAACATTAACAAGTACCAGGGTTCCCACTCAACCGTGAAAGCCTTAAAACCGTGAATAAGCCGTGAATTTCGTCTACCGTGAAAAAACCTGGAAATAGCCGTGAATTTTGTCGTAAAACCTTGGAAATCTCTCAAACTTGATTGTAGAACAACGATGGACGGGTTAAAAGAAAAAAAACGATATTTCGATCATGTTTCAAGGCCGAGCCACGTGCAAATACTGTCCACGCATTTACCTGCACACGTGTATTCGAAAGCGCAACTATTAATTGGTCCGTGTGTGCCATGACAGCACATTGACCTTAAGCCTGCGATTGGAAGATGTTAACCCTGGCAAAAAATCAGACACTTCTTCACTTCCCTGCCACCCTGCTCTCTCCATTTTCCCACTCACACCTTTTAGCCGGACCTAAATTTTGCTAACTATAGGTGACGTCGTAAGAGATATGTAGCACTTTTATTGCAGTATTTGCATTCAAGGCATTTGTTGCGTTTGTTACATTTTTAGTTAACGTGTGGCCGATGATTGTTACGTGATCAATATTTCTGCCTAAAATGCCTCATCTACAAACCGTGAATTTGAAGACATTTGTACCGTGAAAACCTGGAAAAAACTGTGAATTTTATTATTTAGTTAGAGTGGGAACCCTGAGGTACGTATAAATAGGAAAAAAATTAAACTACATAACTCGCAAACATTTATTTACACAAAAATGAACCAAATATTTATATACATTGACAAAAATAAAACTTATATAAACTCATGCAAATAAATTTTTTTATCATCTTCATATATATAATCAATAATCATCGTCATTGTCAACATCTTCTTCGTCTTCTTCTTAGACTGGACCAGAGCACCCTGAACAAATTGACTTGCATAATAATCCCAATTTTCTTCAGACACATGAAACGGCTCACCCTTTTTTGCGATAAAAAATTACTTTGAGAAGTTCTTCTGGTACAGGAGGTTTGTTCATTTAACTGGAGTGCAATGGTAAACAACTAAAAATATATTTATGTATTCATTATACATAACGCAATCTAATGGATACTGCATGGCTTTCAGTCCTTCCACTACATGCATGCACACACATCACATACATGGGAAAGCATATATTTACCCACATCTGCATCAAATCTTATGGGTTTTTTTGGAGTCTTGAGTAGTATTCTGGAGTAAATTTGGGTTAATGTGACAGTGCTGAATATGTAGCGCACAAAGTATGTACTGGTAATGCAGATTATGATGCTCGGAGTTGTGCTTATCAAATTTTTGGAAATAATATTTGATTGGTTTTTCAAACATTGCTCCGTTGTTTTTGGTGATAGAAAGTTTACTTAATAACTATTTTGTAGGTTTTTGAAGGGCTACAAAGCAATATAAGTTAAATTCCTTATAATGCCATAGTTCTGCAAGGGCGTGAGTTTAAAGGGTTTAAATAAGGTAAACATGCTTGTAAATAGAGGCTTCAAACAGTACCACTAAACAGTGTCACCAAATATTTACTATACAGAAAATTTCCACAAAGCAAATTATATGAAATTATAGAAGCTACAAGTCATTACCGTAGCATTTTTTCGTATCTCCAGTATTTTTTGCGTATTTTGAAAAAAAAGCATGCTTTATGAAATTGTAGAAAATTGTTTTTCACTTTTAGCTCCAATTTTTTCAAAATTTAGAATTCTACATTGATCGAACTTTTATGATTCATTTATTGTACCTGAATAAAGAGAACTGCAAAGAAGAATGATAAGCTTTGTTAGGGTGGCAAATCAGGTTTGTTTCACTGATTTTTTCATGGTTATAAAAATAGGGACCTACTGAGCTTATTTTTATCATAGCTTGCTAAAATTTAATGGCGAAGACTTTTTTATTCCTAAAGAGAGGTTTTTTTATTTAAGAATGATTCCTGAAATTTTTCTTGAAAAATGCATAGTTATCCCCATAAATGTCATTGGATCTCTAAAATTTTTCGTTTGACAAAAAAAAAGCTATCCATTAACAACCTGTATCTCGGTTCACATTGGTCACCAAGGAAACGTAAAAAGAGATTTTCTTTGTTGTTTTATAAGCTTCATTTTTACTATTTTTGAGTTTTTGGTAAATGCAAATTTTTCAAGTTATTTTGTTGAACTGATTGAAAATGTTAATTTTTTCATTGAAAAACTGCTACTTTTAACCACGAAAAATTTGAAAAATATTCACTTTACAGAAAAAATGGTGCTTCATTTCCTGTATTAATTATGCTCCAGGAAGTACAACCTGACAAAAAATTCATTTTTTGGAAAAGTTAGTGTAAAATAAGGTTGGGGAAATATATAAAATGTGTATAATATTTTGTATTAATATGTATATGTTTTACATCTGGAGAAATTAGAATTTAGATTTTATTGAGATAATATAAATTGGCACACCTCATTCATTTTTACAGGAGATGAGTATGAAATTGGAACCAGAATGTAGCAATGAAGGATTTCTTGATGCTTTGCATCACATTATTTTACATTTAAAGAACAGAGAATTTAGACTGTATTACAATAAATTAAACCCACTCAACACATTCATCCTTTCTGGGAGGTTTGAGTAAAATCAGAAACAGAAAATAACGATTTTTTCCGTCTTCATGTGACATTACTTTGAATTTGAAGCTATCCTTGAATATCCTTACTGCAAAAAATTGTTTTGCATTCTGCATAACTTTTTTTCATATAGAACAAATGGAATTTCTACTTTGTCCGTGGACACTCTATAAAATATAGGTAATGTTTTTGTTTGTGGACATTAAACCCACATAAAAATTAATCTCAACCAGGAAGTTGGGACTCAATCAGAGAGAATGAATAAAAATAATGACTCCAATTTATTTTAATTTTCACATGAAAGTAAGTCCATTGATTTTGATTTTTGCTTCTAAAATATTAGAAGAATTGAGAATACACTTATTTTTCCTATAATTAAATACCACAATTAATTTTTTTTTCAAGATTGAGTATGAAATGAGATGGGAAAAAAATGGTGCAGGATTTTTTTTTACTGTTACCAAGATATTAAATATCATTTGAAGCTAAGTTCTTTTTTTTCAGGAAGTGATATTGCATTTTGTTCCAAAAGAATAAAAAAAAAACAAATTCTTATTGTTATAGATGTAAGTAGGTATAAAATCAGTGAGAGAAAGTGACATTATTGAATTTCTTTAATGTTTTCCCAGAAAACATTTTACATTTAAAGAATTTAAAAATGTTTTCTGGGAGATTATTTCAAAATCATGGAGAGATTATAACCATAAATTATTTATTTTTGATTCAGTGTAAAAAATCATGCCTTAAGGCATAATTATGGATGTACATATTGGATGGGGAAATTTCATGTTGTTCATGGAAATAGATTCTGCAGAGCCAAATCATGTTTTTTTGGCCGGTGAGTATATAATAAGAGAGAAAATTATGATTTATTTTACTTTCTGTATGACTTTTTTTTCATATGAAACAAATGCAGAATTTCTATTTTGTCCATGGACATTGAACCCTCGATAAAAAATAATCAGTTTTTGTTGATCGATAGATGAGTAAGAATTTTCAGAGAGATCAGATAGAAACATTTCAGGATTTATTTTACTTCCCAGGGGCGGATCCAGGATTTTTTTCTGGGAGGGGCACAAGCAAGGCCGTATCCAGGATTTTGTTCTGGGTGGGGCACAAGGATACTTCGTAATACAAAACGAACGCACTGATAATGGGACCGTATTAAAAATCTTGCATATTTTTGAGGGTCTGGGGGGGGCACGTGCCCCCGTGCCCCCCCCCTGGATCCGCCTATGTTACTTCCCATACTCTGTTTTTTTAAACACCAAGCGTTGTGTAATTTCATTTTGTCATGGAAATAGAATGCACGCTGTAAAATCATGTTTTTTGGAAGGTATGTGTAAGACAAAATATTATTCACAAATTTTATGGGTAATATATATTTATCAGTGGGGATTTAATTTTGCAGGGGGAATTTAAAAAATGCCATGCAAAATCTTGTTTTTCAGAATGTTCGGAAAAAAGTTAAAAATATAAATAATTCAGGATTTATTTTCCTTTTCCTCAAAATGTAATATTATATAGCAGAGGGAATTTTCATTTTGTTTGTTGGTATAGAGCTGCCAAGAAATGTTTTTTTTAATCTTATAGTATCAAATCAGACAGAAAAAAATTCTCTTTGGGATTTATTTTCATTTCACAAATTTTACATTTCACATATGATGCATTTGTAACTTTCAATTAGTTTTTGGGAGATTATTGTGTAATGCAAAATCAATTTTTTTGCAAGTTGATTTTAAAATCGGAAAGAGAAAATATTGTTTCAGTATTAATCTTACATTTGATAAAACATTTTTTTACATATGAAGCAGTGGGAATATTCAGTTTCTTTGTGGAAACAGTACACGCACAGCAAACACTTGTTTTTCAGAAGGTGAGAAAAACTTCAGGAAGTAGAAATAACTATCCAGGAAAAATTTTATCCTTCACATTACATTATTTTAAATTTGAAAGAGTGGGATTTTCCACTTTCTTTCTAAAAAAACCTGAACTACAAAATGAAGTTTTTCGTGGGTGAATATAAAATCACATATAGGAAATATGGATTCAGGATTAATTTTTCTCCCCACAAGATATTATTTCACATATTTAGCAGTGGGAATTATCATTTTGTTTGTATCATAATGGGGAGGGGAAATCCACTGTAAACTGTAAGTGGGTATTCAGGGAGAAGAAGAATGAAAATGGGGAAAATGTGCGATACAGGGCTAGGCTAGTAGCCAAGGGTTGTAGCCAGAAGTATGGGGAAGACTACAAAGAGACATTTTCTCCTGTAGTAAGTTATGCTACTGTTAGAGTTTTGATTGCCTTAACAGTAGAACTTAATTTAGAGATACGCCATTTTGATGTCACGGCTGCCTTCCTAAATGGTGAGCTGAGGGAAACAATTTACATGAAACAGCCTGAGGGTTTTGTCAAACCAGGGGCTGAGAACAAAGTGTGTCTCCTAAAAAAAGCAATCCATGGACTTAAACAGGCTTCAAAATCATGGTATGATAAGTGTAAAAGGGTATTAATTGATATGGGATTTAAAATTTTTTGACTGAACCTTGTGTATATGTATGTAAAGGGTAATGATGATTCTCTGTGTATCCTTGCTGTATATGTTGATGATTTTTTGGTTTTTGGTCAAAGTAATGTTGCAACAAATTTGCTGAATGCACTGAAAAACTACTTTGAATTAAGAGATCTTGGTGAAGCCAAAAATGTACTTGGCATGAGAATCAAAAGAAATGGTGATGAAATTTCTATTGATCAGAAGGAGTATGTAAAGGGCATGTTGACTCTGTTCAAAATGTTGGAATGTGACCCCATCTCAACACCTATAGTGGTAAATTTAAACTATTTACAGAAAGCTGATCCAGAAAAACTTCCTCATGTACCTTACCAAATGTTAATTGGAAGTTTGATGTATGCAATGGTATGCACTAGACCTGACATTGCATTTAGTGTGGGTAAATTAAGTAGATATAACAACTGCTACACCATGGAACATTGGGAGTATGCAAAGAGGGTCTTGCGTTACCTGAAGGCAACAATTGACTATGGTATTGTGTACAAAAGGAGTGGAAAGTCAATTGAAGGGTTTGTGGATGCTGACTGGGCTAGTGAAAAAGAAGACAGAGTTTCTTGTTCTGGTTATGTGATAAAGTTTGCTAATGGTGCAGTGGCTAGGGCTAGCAGAAAACAAGACTGTGTTGCCACATCAACTGCTGAAGCTGAGTATGTTAGCCTTGAGTTGTGTGCAAAAAAGGCTATTGTACTCCACAATATTGTAGAACACGTGTGCAAGGTGTTTAAAAGGGCTGTTCTGAATAGCAGCGAGCTGAGTGCTATTATCAATGAGTTGTGTGGAAAGTTTGTATTATTTAATGATTATCAATCTTCTGTGAAAAATGCCTACTCTCCTGATATCAAAGAGCGATCCAAACACATAGACAATAAGTACCACTTTATCAAAAAATTAGTTGAGGATGGCAAGGTGATCATGAGATATTGTCCAACCAATGAGATGGTGGCCGATGTATTGAGCAAAGGACTGGTGAAGGTCAAACATCAGAAGTGTATTGAGGGTATGAATATGGTAAATGTATATCTCGATTAAGTGAGGGTGTTATTTCTGAGTGTAATCGAGATGGAATAAGTTTTTTTGAATTTTGGCGCACTTGCTAACATTGTACCGTTATGCTGTAATAAATGAGCGTCGTCTTCTGGTGATCGTTTCCTAAGTTGGTGCATTCTTTTTTTCTTCCACGATAAGTCCAAATTTATCCACTGCCGATTTCATAATCTCAACAGTTTCACAAATGAAGAAGTGGGAATTTTTTTTCTTTTATGGGTGGAAATAGAACCCGTATTGAAAAATCCTTTCCTCTGAAATGTGAGTATAAAATAAGAGAGGGAAAAGAAATATTCAGGATTTTATTTACTTTGCACATAACATTATTTCACACATGATACAGTGAGAATTTGCATTGTGTTTGTGGAAATAAAACCTGCACTACTTATTAATTTTCGGATGGGGAAATTCCGTTTTTCTTGAGGAAATATAAAATGCAAATTCATGTTTTTTTAAATCAGAGACTCACACAAAGATATTGTGTTTATATCACTTTCCACCATGGTTTCAGGTGTAAAAATATTAAAAGGAGAATTTTCTTTTTGTTTGAGGAAATACAGCCAACACTGCAAAATCAATTTTTTTTCGGTGAGTATAAAATTTGACAGACTATCTAAATACAAATTCAGAATTTATATTACTATTACAAATAATATTACATATTTAAAATATGAAGCAGTAGGAATTTTCATTGTGTTCATGGAAAAAAATTAGAGTTTTCAAAATCACATTTTTAGGAAAGTGAGTATAATATCAGAGGAAGAAAGTAACGATTCAGGCTTTAATAATAAGTTAATTTTTTCATTTAAGTAAATTTACTTTCCACATGACATCAGTTCACATATGAATCAGTGGATTTATTTCGTGAAAATAAATCTAGCATTGTTAAATCATGTTCTTTGGAAGTTAATCATAAAATAAGAGATGCATAACAAGTATATAGGATATATTCAACTTTCCACATTAGTATTTCAGTTTGTGTATCGATCAGCATGAATTTTCATTTCTTTGTGGAAATAAAGCCCATGCTTCAAAATCATGTTTTTCATTTTGTTTGAGGAAATAAAAGCCGGGCAAAAAAATAAATTTCTTCAAAAGGTGAGTATATATTTAAGTATTATTAAATATTATTAATATATATATAATAAGAGTATTATTAAATAATTATTCAGGATTTTATCACTTTCCACATGACATTATTTGACATATGCGGCATTGCAAAATTTTATTTCGTTCCTGATAATAAAACCTGCACGGCAAAATCATGCTTTTCCGAAGGCGAGTATAAAATAAAAGCTGCATAAAATTAAAGGGAGAATACAATGATTTCATATTCATATCTTTCCACATCACATTAATTTTTTTACTGTTATACACGGGGAATTTCAATTTCTTTAGTGGAAATTAAATATGTATGGAATAGAAAGTCTTGTACTTCAGATGGTGAGCATATAATTAGAGACAAAAAGGTACAATTCAGGATTTATGTTCCTGTACATGTGACATTAAATTTTATAGTAAGCAGCAAGAAGTTTCATTTTATTACTGATATTTATACTGGCCCTGCAAAATCATGTTTATCATAATGTGAGTATAAAATGGGTGAGAATGTCATTTATGGAATTACTTTTACATTCCACATGAAATTATTTCACATATGCAACAGTGGGAATTTTCATTTTTTTCTTGGAAATAAAACCTTACTGCAAATTCATGTACATATTTTGGTATGCAAGTCTAAAGTCAGAAAAAGAAAATAACTATCGGGTAAGTAAATTTCTCATGGCATTATTTTAAATATAAGCCTGTGGTAACTATCATTTCGTATTTTGAAATGAATCCCGTACTGAAAATTATGTTTTTCGGAAGGTGAGTAAATAGATAACATCACAGAAAGAGAAAAACGATTGAGTATTTATTCTACTTCCCACATGACTTTATTTCACATATGAGGCAGTGAGAATTTCCATTGTGTTAAATAAAATCAATTATTTTGGAAGGGGAGTATAAAATAAGTGAGATGAAATTGTGCTTATGGTCTTTTCTACATTGCGCCCGACACTATGTTGCTGATAGTGGTGAGAATGTAAATGTTGCTAGTGGAAATTAAATTATCAATGCAAAATCATTTTTTTACGAAGGTGAGTACATACAATCACCGAGGAAAAAAAAAATGATTCAAGTTTTATTTTACTTTTCTCACCACTATATTTCACAAATGAGGCTGTGGAAATTCACATTTGTTTCGTGGAAATAAAAACCGAAGAGAAAAATCATGTTTTTCAGAAAGTGAGTACAATAACAAAGAGAAAATTAACGATTCCGGATTTATTTCACTTTACAATTGACATTATTTTAAAAAATAAGCAGTGAGAATTTTCATGTGGGAAATAAAACCTGCACTGCAAAATTATGTTTTCATAAAGTATGAAGTCAGAGAAAAATAACATTTTGGGAATTATTTTACCTTTACATAACATTATTTGACATACAAAGCAGTGATAACTTATTTTTAATTGGAAATAATACTTCAAAATTATGATTTTCGGCAGGTAAGCAAAATGAAAGATAAATATTAAAGATTTTGGATGTACTTTACTTTCCTCATCGAATCCACATTGAATTGTATACAAATGAAGTGGATATTTTTATTTTGTTCATGGAAATTATAGTTTTGTTTGTGGAAATATAACCTCAACTGCATCTTTTTTGAAAGGTGAGAATAAAAAACAGAAAATATAAAAAGATACGATTAATTTCACTTACCACATGACATGACAATACACAATTGGGAAATTAATTTTTTCCACGGAAAAAAACCCACGCTTAAAAATCGTTCTTTTCAGATTGGGAGAATAAAATGTAATAAAGGTTCATTCTTTATTTTACCCGACAAATAATATTATTTGTAATAAGAAATAAGATTTTTATTTTTTTCCTTAAAAGAAAATCTGCTCTTCAAATTCATGTTCTTCCAGAGTAGTGTGTAAAATGAAACAGAAATACTATAACAACGATTAAGGATTTAAAATACACACCACATGATTTTTTTAAACATAGGAGTGGGAATAATATTTCTGTTTGTGGAAAAAATAGGTACATGCAATGCAAAATCATTTATTTTGTAATGATTATAGCATAAAATCTAAGGGAAAAAATAATTTAAATATGAATTGTGAAATATGAGGGATTATGAATTGATTTTACTTTCCACATTACATGAAATTTCTTAAATTTAAATGTAATCAAAGATTTTTCTTAAAATTACGATTCTCAGAAGGTGAACAATAAATAAAATATAGTGTTGAGAAATTAGTAGATTTGGTTGGATTCCTTTTCTCCTCCTTTATTGGTGGTAGAATAGCAGAATTGGACTTTCTTGCCACCCTTCTTAATCCCAGACTGGAGAAAATTTAAAAACTTGAACATATACCACCCACCTCGGCAATGATGAAACTATATTACCTTAAAGCATTCATAGTCGTCTGCCATGACTGGAGTCAACTTATATATATTAAACAAACACACAAAAGGAAATAAGGCTTGCCACAGTAACAAAAGAATTTAACAATATAATTTAATAAATATTTAGCCAGGGAATGTACATATCTTTTTAACAAAGCACAAAATCCAAACAAAGCACCTTTGAAGTCTTTAGTTTCACTACTAAATAGGCCATCCATCATTTTGAGGAAATACTCTCACTACTCTTGCCATTTACCACTTAGTTGATGGTAACAAAGAATCCTTAACAATAACCAATTCCTCAACCATGTTTTGTGAAATTTTTGGCTATTTAGGTAGATTATGCAATTGATGTACTTAAGCCATCTATTCCAAATATTAACCATCATTTTGCTCATAAGTTTAAATCTGCTAGACAAATCCCTTCCATTAATATCTGATGATGGTAGTTCTGCCAAGGCAACCAGAGGTTCCCAAATCCATAGTTAACCAGTTGATTAAATCATCTTCAGAATTGCTTAAAGGCGAGAGTGGCTGATAATTGAGGTATGCCTCAATTTGGCAGAGGAGGGTAGTAATTTCCTCGTATTTCGTCACCAGTTACGCGACTAGTAAATGAAATTTAATTGATTTTATCACTCCCCCCCATAAGCCTCCAAAGTGCGCTGCATCGAGGGTGGGATGAAGGTTCACTGCATCCCGATGCCGCTCAGGTGATAGCGAAAGTCTTCATAGAAAGATGAATATGCCTGAAAAATTGTGTCCAATACCTGCGCAGTGCTACAGCTCCTTGGAAGGTTGAGGTGTTGTCCCAGTAGAGAGCATAACATGCACCTCTTCGTGAAACAAATCTGCAGAATGCAAGGAGAAAAGCATTAGTGGTTATGGGCGTTTCCAACAGGGGGCAGCTGCCCCCATCCAAGAAGCAAAAATTGCAAAATTCTTCAAGGAAAATCAGGGCTGAATTGAATGGCAAGTATTGAACAAATACTCTTTAAACCTACACAAAATGATATTATTGTAAGAAAAATGATTTTTTTCATACAATTAAATTTTAAAAACTAACAAAGGGCTATTATAACTTTCTTAAAATGCTACTTTCGTTCACCTTATCTGTGCTAAAATGTTACAACTTGAACGAACACGATTTGCCCCCTCCTTAGTTTTTATCCTAAGTACGCCCTTATCAGTGGTACGATCTGAAGCACATCCTAGGTGAATGGCTTTAGTTACCGTACAGATAAATAGGAAAATATATCTATACTACGAAATAAATCACTGTGATGTTCCACCAAACTTTAATTACTCCGACCCTGGATTACAACTACCATATTGTCATTCTCAAAGTCTTGATATTGAGGAAATACTTTCACTACTCTTACCATTTATGACTTAGTTGATGATAGCAAAGACTCCTCAGCAATAACAAATACCCCAAACATGTTTTGTGAAGTTTTTTTGCCATTTAGGTAGATTATGCAATTATAGTACTTATAACTATACAATGAATATACATACGTAAACAATATAAACAACGTATACAATGTATATATATATATATATATACACAATGTATTGGAAAATCCGAAATGCACGTGGCACGTAATATAAATAATTTAAGTTAATGTCGATACACACAGAGACACAAAAAAGAAACACTCACATTGAATAAATAAACTTGAAGCTATCGAAGCACTTCAGGCTTCTTCGTCAGCTGAAGAATGAATGGTGAGGAAAGGAGAGGGTTGGAAAAGGGAAAAGAGGGGTAAGGGGAGAGGTGTATGGGGAGGGGGAGTTAGGAATAGGGGTTAGGATGCAACGTTCAGACCCGGAGAGCTATTGGCTTGAAAGTGCCAAATGCACGCCAATTCGAGGGTGTGGAGGTTGAGGGCGGAGTCGGTGGGAGGGAGGGAGGCAATAATGGCTTAAAAAGGATTTTAAGCCGAGGGAGAGTATAAAATGACAGAAAGAAAAAAAACTATTGTGGATTTTTTACACTACACAAGATATTGTTAGAGATTACATGTAGAAGGAAATTTTAATTTTCCTTGCAAGATTAGAATAATCACTGCAAAATCAAGTTTGCTTGGAAGGTGACTTAAAAACCGCACACATAAAATTCCGAGTATGGAAATTGTAGTTTTTGTTACAGTATACAAGATAATATTTCAGATAAGACAATGAGGAGATTTAAATTTTTCTTGCAAGTTTGGAATTACCACCGCAAAATCCTGGTTTTTTAGATGGTGAATTAAAAATTGAGCGGAGAAAATTGCGATTAATGGTTATTTTAAATAATGCATGGCATAATTTCTTAAATGAAGACGAGAGAATTTAATTTCGTTGTTGGAATGAAAATTCTATTCAAAGTCATGTTTTTCGTAGGGTCACAAGGAGAAAAAACAATAGTACATTTTTTACACTATAAGATAATAAGATAATAATTTAGATAGGAAGAAGTGGAAATTTTCATTTTCCTTGGAAGACTAGAATTTGTACCTCAAAATCAAATTTGTTCGCACTACTAAATTAATTTTCAGATGGGGAAATTCCGTTTTCCTTGAGGAAATATAAAATGCAAATTCATGTTTTTTTAAATCAGAGACTCACACAAAGATATTGTGTTTATATCACTTTCAACCATGGTTTCAGGTGTAAAAATATTAAAAGGGGAATATTATTTTTGTTCAAGGAAATACAGCCCACCCTGCAAAATCAATATTTTTTAGGTGAGTATAAAATTTGACAGACTATCTAAATACAAATTCAGAATTTATATTACTATTACAAATAATATTATTTAAAATGTGAAGCAGTAGGAATTTTCCTTGTGTTCATGGAAAAAAAATCAGCGTTTTCAAAATCACATTTTTAAGAAAGTGAGCATAATATAAGAGGAAGTATGTAACGATTCAGGCTTTTATTAATAAAAGATAATTTTTTCATTTAAGTAAATTTACTTTCCACGTGACATCAGTTCACATATGAGGCAGTGGATTTATTTCGTGAAAATAAATCTAGCATTATTAAATCATGTTCTTTGGAAGTTAATCATAAAATAAGAGATGCATAACAAGTATATAGGATATATTCAACTTTCCAAATTAGTATGTACTTCAGTTTGCGTATCAATCAGCATGAACTTTCATTTCTTTGTGGAAATAAAGCCCATGCTTCAAAATCATGTTTTTCATTTTGTTTGAGGAAATAAAAGCCGGGAAAAAAATAAATTTCTTCCAAAGGTGAGTATACATTTAAGTATTATTAAATATTATTAATAAGTACATATTAGGAGTATTATTAAATAATTATTCAGGATTTTATCACTTTCCACATGACATTATTTTACATATGCGGCATTGCAAAATTTTATTTCGTTCCTGATAATAAATCCTGCACGGCAAAATCATGCTTTTTGGAAGGCGAGTATAAAATAAAAGCTGCATAAAATCAAAGGGAGAATACAATTTTAAATTATAGGCGTCATTTGGTATCATTATTTTCTCAGCTTTATAACTGCGCTTTGTATCAAAATATTAAATTCAATACTTTATTTCCCTTTTTTAACATCTTAGCAGTAAAACTACGAATTGTATAAAAAATTTGAATTCTATTCGTCATTTCGCATTTTTATTTGTTCAGCATTAAAACTACGAATTGAATTAGAATTTTTAAATCCAGTCGTCATTTCGCAATTGTCTTAACTCAGCAGTAAAACTACGAATTGTGTAAGAATTTTATATTCTAGGCGTCATTTCGTATTAGATAATTCTAAGCATTAAAACTGCACATTGTATTAAAATATTAAATTCAAGACTTTATTTCTCTTTTTTATCTTCTTAGCAGTAAACCTACGAATTGTATGAGAATTTCAAATTATAGATGTCATTTCGAATTTTCAATATCTTAGCAGTAAAACTACGAAGTTTTTTAAAGTATTAAATTCTAGGCGTCATTTCGTGTTTTCTGTATCTCATCAGTAAAACTACGAATAGTATTAGAATTTTAAAATCAAGGCGTCATTTCGCATTTTAAATATATTAGCAGTAAAACTATGAATTCTTTTACAATTTTAAATTCTAGGCGTGATTTTGCATTTTTAATATCTTAGCAGTAAAACTACGCTTTGTATTAAAATTTTAAATTTCAGGCGTCACTTCGTATTAATATTTTCTCAGCATTAAAACTGCAAATTTTATTAAAATATTAAATTCTATATTTTATTTTTTTTAATCATAGCGATAAAATTACGAATTGTTTTGGAATTTTAAATTCTAGGCGTCATTTAGTATTTTTATTATCTCAACAGTAAAACTACGAAATGTATTAGATTATAATAGAATAAAAAATATAATATGAAATGACGCCTGGAATCTATAATTCTAATTAAATTTGTAGTTTTACTGCTGAGGTATAAAAAAATACGAAATGCCGCCTAGAGTGTAAAATTCTTAAACAATTCGTAATTTTACTATTGAGGTGAAAAAAAATTCGAAATGACGACTAGATTTAAAAATTCTTATTCAATTCATAGTTTTAGCCTGAGATACTAAATGACGCCTAGAATTTAAAATTCCTAAAGAATTCGTAATTTTACAGCTGAGGAAATAAAAATACGAAATGACGCCAAGAATTTAAAATTGTAAAAGTATTCGTAGTTTTACTGCTAAAATATTATAAATGCGAAATACGCCTAGAATTTTATCTTCTAATACAAGTCTAAGTTATAATGCTGAGTTAAAGAAAACACGGTCTGACGACTAGAATTTAAAATTTTAGTAAAATTCGAAGTGTTACAGCCAAGAAATTAAAAATGTGAAATGACGCATAGCATTTAAATTCTCATACAATTCGTAGTTTTCCTTCTAATTGTAAGATGATAAAAAAGAGAAATAAAGTCTAGAATTTAATATTTTAATACAAAGCGCAGTCTCAATGCTGAGAAAATTATAATACGAAAGGACGCCTAGAATTTAAATTTGAATAAAATTCGTAGTTGTACCGCTAAGATAATAAAAATACGTAATTACGCCTAGTATTTAAAATTCTACTACAATTCGTAGTTTTGCTGCTGACTTAACAAAAATACAAGATGACGCCTAGAATTTAAAATTCTGAAACAATTCGTAGGTTTCCTGCTGTGATAAAGAAAATACGAAATGACGCTTAGAATTTAAAATTCTAATACAATTCTTAAATTTACTGCTAAGATATTAAAAATGCTAAATGACGTCTAGAATTAAAATTCTGATACGAGTCATAATTTTCCTGCTAAGATGACAAAAATAGTTATAAATTCTACAATTTAATGTTTTAATGCGGAGATAATAATATTACGAAATAAAGCCTAGAATTTAAAATTTTAATACAATGCTTACTTTTATGCTGAGATAATAAAACTACGAAATTACGCCTAGAATTTAAATTACTTGCACAATTCGTAGTTTTACCGCTGAGAAAATTTAAATACGAAATGACGCCAAGAAATTAAAATTGTAAATGTATTCGTAGTTCTACTGCTAATATATTAAGAATGCACAATGACGGCTAGAATTTAAACTTCTAAAACATTTCGTAGTTTTACTGCTTAGATAAAGAAAACACGAGCTGACGCCTAGAATTTGAAATTGTAATAAAATTTGTATTGTTACTTCTTAAATAATGAAAATGCAAAATGACGTTTTAAATTTAAATTCTCAAACAATTCGTAGAGTTACTGCTAAGATAAAAAAAGAGAAATAAAGTCCTGAATTAATTTTTTTATACATAGCTCAGCTTCATACTGAGAATATAATAATACGAAATGACGCCTAAAATTTAAAATGCTAATAAATTTCGTAATTTTACTGCAGAGTTAATAAAAATAGGAAATTACGTCTAGAATTTAAAATTCTTACACAATTCGTAGTTTTACTGCTGGGTTTAAAAAATTGCGAAAAGACGGCTGTATTTAAAAATTCTAATTGAATTCGTAGTTTTACTGCTGACCAAATAAAAATGCGAAATGACGAATGGAATTAAAATTTTTTATACAATTCGTAATTTTACTGCAATGATGTTAAAAAAGGGAAATAAAGAATTGAAATAAATATTTTGATACATACGCAGTATTAATCCTGAGAAAATAATAATACCAAATGACGCCTATAATATAAAATTGTAATAGAGTTCGTATTTTAACTACTAAGATAATAAAATACGAAATACGCCTAGAATTTTAAATTCTATAACAATTCGTAATTTTACTGCTGAGATGAAAAAAAATTCGAAATGACGACTGGATTTAAAAATTCTAATTCAATTCGTAGTTTTCCTGCTGAGAGAATAAAAATGAGAAATGACAACAAGAATTTAAAATTTTTATTGAATTCGTTGTTACTGTGCTAAGATGATAAAAAATAAAAATAAAGTATGGAATTTAATATTTAAAAACAAAGAGCAGAGAAAATAATAATACCAATTGACGCCTAGAATTTAAAATTCTAATAAAATTCGAAGTTTTAATGTTAAGATAATAAAAATAAGAAATTACTACTACAATTTGTAATTCTAAATCAATTCGTAATTTGACTGCTGAGATTAAAAAATTGCGAAATGGCGACTTAATTTAAATATTCTACATTAATTCGTAGTTTTACTGCTGAGAAAATACTAATGGGAAATGACAGCTAGAATATGTAATTCTAATACAATTCAAAGTTTAACTGCTAAGATAAAGAAAACACGAAATGACAACTTGAATGTAAAATTTTAATAAAATTCGTAGATTATCTGCTAAGATATTGAAAATGCGAAATGACATCCAAAATTTGAAATTCTCATACCATTCGTAGGTTTACTGCTAAGAAGATAAAAAAGAGAAATAAAGTCTTGAATAAAATATTTTAATACAAAGCGCAGTCTCAATGTTGAGAAAATTATAATACGAAAGGACGACAAGAATTTAAAATTCTAAAACAAATCGTTATTTGATTGCTGAGATCAAAAAGATGCGATATGAAGACTGCATTTAAAAATTATAATACGAAAGGACGCCTTTCGTATTATAATTTTCTCAGCAACGAAATTCTAATAAAGTTCGTAGTTTTACCGCTGAGATAATAAAAATACGAAATTACACCTAGAATTCTAAATTCTTAAACAGTTCGAAGATTTACTGCTGAGTTTAAAAAATTGCGAGATGAATACTGTATTTAAATATTCTAGTTTAATTTGTAGTTTTACTGCTGAACAAATAAAAATGCGAAATGACGAATAGAATTTAAAATTTTTATACAATTCGTAGTTTTACTGCTAAGATGTTAAAAAAGGTAAATAAAGTATTGAATTTGATATTTTGATACAAAGGGCAGTTTTAATGCTGAGATAATAATATTACCAAATGACGCCTAGAATTTCAAATTCTAGCAAAATTAGTAGTTTTATTGCTAAGATAATAAAAATACGAAATGACGACAAGAATTTAAAATTCTAAAACAATTCGTTATTTGATTCAGAATTTCAAATCTTCAGAATTCAGAATTTGAATCAGCAGAATTTTAGAATTTTTTATCTATGTGTCATTTCTTATTTTTATTAAATCAGGAGTTAAACTACGAAATTTATTAGAATTTTAAATTCTAGGCGTCATTTCGTATTATTATTTTCACATCAATAAAATTGAGCATTATTTTAAATATTATCCTTAATTTTATTTCTTTTTTTATCTTCATAGCAGTAAAGCTACGAATTATTGAGAATTTCAAATTCTAGATGTCATTTTGCATTTTCAACATCTTAGCAGTAAAACTACATAACATTAATTTGTTTTTAAGTGTTATTAAAGTGTTTTAAATGCTAGTTGTCATTTTGTGTTTTCTTTTTTTCAGCAGTAAAACTTCGAATTATATTAGAAAATTAAATTCTCGGCGTCATTCTGTTTATTATTATATAAGAGTTAAAACTACGATTTGTTTTAGAATTTTAAATTCTATGTCTAATTTCGTATTATAACTATATTAGGAGTAAAACTACGAATTTTATTAGAATTTTAAATTGTAGGTTTCATTTCGTATTATTAATTTTTCAGCATTAAAACTGCGATTGTATCAAAATATTAAATTCTAGAATTTATTTGTTTTTTATCATCTAAGTAGTTATATTACGACTATTTTTAAAATTTTAATTTTTACGCGTCTTTAGTTTTTTTATTATCTCAGGAGTAAAACTACGAATTGTATTGAAATTTTTAATTATAGGCATGATTTCTCATTTTTTATATGTAAGAAGTAAATCTACGAATTTTATTAAAAATTTTAATTCTAGGCGTATTATATGTTAATATTATGTTAAAATTAAAACTACGCATTAAAGAGATTTTTGAACTCTAGAATTTATTTCTCTTTCTTATCAAATTATCAGTCAATTTACGAATCTTTTTGAAATTTTAAGTTCTTGGCGTCATTTACTATTTCATTACTCAGCAGAAAAACCACGCATTTTATTAGAATTTTAATTCTAGATCTAAATCTGTATTTTTAATATATTTGCAGTAAATTTACGAAATATATTAGAATTTTAAATTCTAGGAGTCATTTCCTAGTTTTATTATCTTAGCAGTAAAGCAACGTTTTGAATTAATTTTTAAGTTCTATGAAAAATCTCAAAATTAACACAACAAATTATATTAGAATTTTATTTCCAGGCGTCTTTTCGTATTTTTATTATCTGACCGGTAAAACTACGAATTGTTTAAGAATTTTAACTTTCTAGGCGTCGTTTCCTATTTTTTTACATCTCTACAATTAAACTATGAATTTTACAAAAATTTTAATACTAGGCCACATTTCGTATTATTATTTACACAGTACTAAAACTGCGCATTATATTAAAATATTCAGTTCCAGACATTATTTTTCTTTATTATCATGTTAGTACAAAAGAAATTGCATCAGAATTTATAAATTATAGGCGTCATTTCGTATTTTTATTATCTCAGCAGTAAAATTACGAATTTTATTAGAACTTTGAATTCTACGTGTCATTCGCATTATTATTATCTCAGCATAAAAACTGCGCAATAATAAAATATTAAATTTTAGAATTGATTTTTTTTATTATCTTATTACCAGTAAAATTACGAATTTTTTTGGATTTTAAATTATAGGCGTCATATAGTATTTTTATTATTACTGGAGTAAAATTACGAACTGTACTAAAACTTAAACTTCGTAAATGCATAAATGCGTGATATCGCATTCTAATTTTTTCATCAATAAAACTACTAATTGAATAAGAATTTTTAAACGCAGTCTTCATTTCGCTATTTTTAAATATCAGTAATAAAACCACGAATGTTTTAATAATTTTACATTCCAGTCTTCATTGCCTATATTTATTATGTCACGAGAAAAACTACGAATTTTATTAGAATTTCAATTCTAGGCGTCATTTCCTATTGTTATTTTCTCAGCATAAAATCTGCGCATTGTATTAAAATATTAAATTCTAGAGTTTATTTCTCTTATTTATCATCTTTGCAGTAAAACTACGAATTGTATCAGAAATTTAAGTTCTTGTCGTCATTTCGTATTTTTAATACCTTACCACTAAAACTACGAATTTTATTAAAATTTTAAATTCTAGTGGTAATTTCGCATTTTTTATATATAAGCAGTAAAGTTTCGATTTCTCTTATATGTTTAAATTTTAGGCGACATTTCGTATTTTTATTATCTCTGCAAAACAATTACGAATTTTATTAATATTTTAAATTCTACGTGTCATTTGTATTACAATTATGTCAGCATAAAAACTGCGCATTGTAATAAAAAATATTAAATTTTAGAATTGTTTTTTTTTGTATCTAATATTTGCAGTAAAATGACGAATACTTTTATAATAAAAAAAAATTGGCGTCAAATAGTTTTTTTATAAAATCAGGAGTAAAATTACGAATTGTATTAAAATGTTATCCTCGTGAAAGGATACATGCATAAATGCGTAATTTTGCATTCTTATTTTCTCAGCAGAAAAACTACTAATTGAAAATCAATTTTTAAACGTAATCTTCATTGCGCTATTTTTAAATGTCAGCAATAAAACCACAAATGTTTTAAGAATTTTTAATTCCAGTCATCATTGCCTATTTTTTATTATCTCAGCAGCAAAACTATGAATTTTATTAGAATTATAAATTCTACGTGCCATTTGTATTAATATCTCAGCATAAAAACTGCACATTGTATTGAAATATCAAATTCTAGAATTGATTTTTATGTTTATCACATTAGTAGTAAAATTACGAATTTTTTTATATTTTAAATTGTAGGCTTCATATAGTATTTTTATTATTTCAGGAGTAAAACTACTAAAAGCGCAGTCTCAATGCTGAGAAAAGTATAATACGAAAGGACGCCTAGAATTTAAATTTGAATAAAATTCGTAGTTGTACCGCTAAGATAATAAAAATACGTAATTACGCCAAGTATTTAAAATTCTACAACATTCGTAGTTTTACTGCTGAGATAACAAAAATACGAGATGACGCCTAGAATTTAAATTCTGAAACAATTCGTAGGTTTCCTGCTGTGATAAAGAAAATACAAAATTACGCTTAGAATTTAAAATTCTAATAAAATTCTTAAATTTACTGCTAAGATATTAAAAATGCTAAATGACGTCTAGAATTAAAATTCTGAAACGAGTCATAATTTTCCTGCTAAGATGACAAAAATAGTTATAAATTCTACAACTAAATTTTTTAATGCAATGCACAGCTTTAATGCTGAGATAACAATAGTACGATATAAAGCCTGGAATTTAAAATTTTAATACAATGCTTACTTTTATGCTGAGATAATAAAACTACGAAATCACGCCTAGAATTTAAATTCCTTGCACAATTCGTAGTTTTACCGCTGAGGAAATATAAATACGAAATGACGCCAAGAATTTAAAAATGTAATTGTATTCGTAGTTCTACTGCTAATATATTAAGAATGCACAATGACGGCTAAAATTTAAACATCTAAAACATTTAGTGGTTTTGCTGCTTAGATAAAGAAAACACGAGCTGACGCCTAGAATTTGAAATTGTAATAAAATTTGTATTGTTACTGCTTAAATAATGAAAATGCAAAATGACATTTTAAATTTAAATTCTCAAACAATTCGTAGAGTTACTGCTAAGATAATAAAAAGAGAAATAAAGTTCTGAATTAATTTTTTTTATACATAGCGCAGTTTCATACTGAGAATATAATAATACGAAATGACGCCTAGAATTTAAAATTCTTACACAATTCGTAGTTTTACTGCTTGGTTTAAAAAATTGCGAAATGACGGCTGGATTTAAAAATTCTAATTGAATTCGTAGTTTTACTGCTGACCAAATAAAAATGCGAAATGACGAATAGAATTAAAAATTTTTATACAATTCGTAATTTTACAGCTAAGATGTTAAAAAAGGGAAATAAAGAATTGAATTTGATATTTTGATACAAAGGGCAGTTTTAATGCTGAGATAATAATATTACCAAATGACGCCTAGAATTTGAAATTCTAGCAAATTTAGTAGTTTTATTGCTAAGATAATAAAAATACGAAATGACGACAAGAATTTAAAATTCTAAAACAATTCGTTATTTGATTGCTGAGATTAAAAAGATGCGATATGAAGACTGCATTTAAAAATTCTAATTCAACTCATAGTTTTACTGCTGATATAAGAAAAATACTAAATGACGCCTAGAATTAAAAATTCCTAAACAATTCGTAATTTTAAAGCTGAGAAAATAAAAATACGAAATGAGGTCAAGAATTTAAAATTGTAAAAGTATTCGTTGTATTTCTGCTATTATATTAAGAATGCGAAATCACGCCTATAATTTAAATTTCTTAAAGATTACGTAGTTTTACTGTTGAGATAAAGAATACACAGCTGACGCCTAAAATTTAATATTTTTTAAAAATATCTATTACTCGGGCGTATCTCCGCAGTAAAACTATGAATTGAATTAGAATTTTTAAATCCAGTCGTCATTTCGAATTTTTTAATCTCGGCAGTAAAGTTACGTATTGTTTAAGAATTTTAAATTCTGATCGTCGTTTCGTATTTTTTTTACCTGAGCAGTAAAACTACAAATTTTATTAGAATTATAGATTCTAGGCGTCATTTCTTATTATTATTGTCTCAACATTAAATCAGTGCACTGTATTATAATATTAAATTCTAGACTTTCTCTCTCTTTTTTATCTTCTTAGCATTAAACATACGAATTTTATGAGAAATTTAAATTCTAGATGTCATTTCGCATTTTCAATATCTTAGCAGATAATCTACGAATTTTATTAAAATTTTACATTCTAGTTGTCTTTTCGTGTATATATCTTAGCAGTTAAACTGTGAATAGTATTAGAATTATAAATTCTAGGCGTCATTTCCCATTAGTATTTTCTCAGCAGTAAAACTACAAATTCATTTAGAATTTTTAAATTAAGTCGTCATTTAACAATTTTTTAATCTCAGTAGTCAAATTACGAATTTATTTAGAATTAAAAATTGTAGTAGTAACTACGTATTTTTATTATCTAAACAGTAAAACTTCGAATTTTATTACAATTTTAAATGCTAGGCGTCATTTCGTATTATTATTTTCTTAGTATGAAACTGCGCTATGCATAAAAAAAAATAATTGTTGACTTTATTTCTCTTTTATATCATCTTAGCAGTAAAACTACGAATTGTTTGAGAATTTAAATTTAAAACGTCATTTCGCATTTTTAATATCTTAGCAGTAACTATACGAATTTTATTAAAATTTCAAATTTTGGTGTCAGTTCGTGTTTCCTTCATCTCAGCAGTAAAACTACGCAATGTTTTAGATGTTTAAATTCTAGGCGTCATTATGCATTCTTACTGTATAAGCAATAGAACTACGAATAGACTTACAATTTTAAATTCTTTGCGTCATTTCGTTTTTATATTTTCTCAGCGCTAAAATTACGAATGGTTTTGGAAATGTTTAATTCTAGTAGTCATTTAGTATTTTTTTATACCTCAGTAGTAAAACTACAAATTCATTTAGAATTATAGATTCTAGGCGTCATTTCTTATTATTATTTTCTAAGCATTAAAACGGAGCATTGTATTAAAATATTAAAATCTAGACTTTCTTTCTCTTTTTAACTTCTTAGCAGTAAACCTACCAATTGTATGAGAATTTCAAATTTTGGATTTCATTTCGCATTATCAATACCTTAGCAGATAATCTACGAATTTTATTAAAATTTTACATTATAGTTGTCATTTCGTGTTTTCCTTATCTTAGCAGTTAAACTGTGAATTTGAAATTCTAGTCGTATTTTTAATATTTTAGCAGTAAAACTACGAACTTCATTAGAAATATAAATTCTAGGCGTCATTTCATATTATTATTTTCTAAGCATTGAAACTGTCTTAGGTATAAAAATATTAAATTTTAGACTTAATTTCACATTTTTATCATCTTAGCTGTAGAGCCACGAATTATTTAGAATTTAAATTCCAGGCGTCATTTCGCATTTTTAATTTCTTGGCCGTAACATTACGAATTTTATTAGAATTTTAAATTCTAGGCGTCCTTTCGTATTATTAATTCCTCAGCATTAAGACTGCGCATTGTATTAAAGTATTAAATTCTAGACTTAATTTCTTTTTCTTTCATCTTAGCAGTAAAAATTATAGTCGTTATTTCGCATTGTTAATGTATTAGCAATAAAATTACGAATGCTACGAAAATTTTAAATTCTTGGCGTCATTTCGTATTTTAATTCCTCATATGTATATCGAAAAATCGTTATAGAAATTTAAATTTTAAGCGTTATTTCGTAGTTTTACTATCTCAGCATAAAACTACGCATTGTATTAAAATTTTAAATTCTAGGCGACATTGTGCATTTTAATTATCTCAGAATTATAACTACGAATTATATTAGAAATTTAAATTCTAGGCATAATTAAGCATATTTTATATCTAAGCAGTAAAACTACGAATTATTTTAGAATTTGAAACTCAATGCGTCATATAGCATTTTTAATATCTTCGCATTTAATTTACGAATTGTTTTGGAAATTCCAGACTATTTATACTATTTTTAATATCTCAACAGTAAGGCTATGAAGTATTTTAGAAAGTCTAGGCGTCATTACGTATTTTTAATATCTTAGCAGTAAAACTACGAATTGTTTTAGAATTTCAAATTCTAGGCGTCATTTCGTATTTTAATATTTTTGCTGTAAAACTACAAATTCTATTAAAATTTTAAATTCTAGGCGTCATTTCGTGCCATCTTTATCTCAGGAGTAAAGTAAGGAATTGCATTAAAATTTTAATACTAATTGTCAGTTCGCATTTTTAATATGTTAGTAGTAAAATTATGAATACATTTACAATTAAAAATTCTATGAGTAATGAGTAACTCATAGAATCGTATTTTTAATTTCTAAACTGTAAAACAACGAATTGTTTAAGAATTTTAAATTTCGGGGGTTATTTCGTAGTTTTATTATCTCAGCTGTAAAACAACGCAATGCATTGAAATTTAAATTTAGGCGTCATTTAGCATTTTTTATATCCTGGCATTAAAATAAGGAATTCTTTTGGAATTTAAATTCTAGGCATCATGTTGTATTATTATCATCTTAACAGTAAAACTAGGTATTTTATTAGAAATTTAACATCTCGGCGTCATTTGGTATTATTATCATCTCAGCATTAAAACTGCGCATTGTATTAATATATCAAATTGCATAATTTATTTCTCTTCGTTATTATCTTAGCAGTCAAGCTACGAATTGTTGAGAATTTCAAATTCTAGATGTCTTTTGCATTTTCAACATCTTAGCAGTAAAACTACATAACATTAATAACATTTTAAATGCTAGTTGTCATTTTGTGTTTTCTTTTTTTCAGCAGTAAAACTGCGAATTTTATTGGAAAATTAAATTCTCGGCGTCATTCCGTTCAATACTATCTGAGAGTTAAAACTACGATTTGTTTTAGAATTTTAAATTCTAGGCGTCATTTCGTATTATTAATTTCTCAGCAGTAAAACTACGAATTTTATTAGAATTTTAAATTCTAGGTTTCATTTCATATTATTAATTTCTCAGCATTAAAACTGCGATGAATGCATGTATGCATAAATGCGTGATATCGCATTCTAATTTTCTCATCAGTAAAACTACTAATTGAATAAGAATTTTTAAACGCAGTCTTCATTTCGCTATTTTTAAATATCAGTAATAAAACCACGAATGTTTTAATAATTTTACATTCCAGCCTTCATTGCCTATATTTATTATTTCAGCAGTAAAACTACGAATTTTAAAATTACGTATTGTTTAGGAATTTTTAGTTCGAGCCGTCAATTAGTATTTATGTTATATCAGCAGCAAAACTACGAGTTGAATTAGAATTTTTAAACGTAGACCTCATTTCGCTATTTTTAAATATCAGCAAAAAAACCACGAATTTTTTACGAATTTTTAATTCCAGTCGTCATTGCCTATTTTTATTATCTCTGCAGTAAAACTACGAATTTTATTAGAATTTAAAGTCTAGGTGTCATTTCCTATTATTAATTTCTCAGCATTAAAACTGCGATTGTATTAAAATATTAAATTCTAGAATTTATTTGTTTTTTATCATCTTAGTAGAAAAACTACGAATTGCATGCTAATTTTAAACACTATGCGTAATTTCGCATTTTTAATAATTTAGCAGTAAAGTTTTATTTATTACAAATTTTATTAAAATTTTCAATTCTATGCGTAATTTCGTAGACTTATTATCTGAGCAGTATGCATCGTATTAAACTTTTAAATTCTTAGCATCAATTCGTGTTATTATTATGTCAGCATTAAAACTACGCATTGTATTACAATATTAAATTCTAGATTTCTTTCTCTATTTTTTCATCTTAGCAGTAAAACTAAGAATTGTATCAGAATTTTAAATTCTAGTCGTCATTTCGCATTTTTAATATCTTTGCAGTAAAACTACGAATATAATTAAAAGTTTAAATTCTAATCCCCATTTCGTATTTTTAATATATTACAAGTAAAACTACGAATTATTATATAATTTTAAATTTTTGGCGTCAACGTATTTTTGTTTTCTCAGCGGTAAAGCTACGAATTGTATTAAAATTTTACATTCTACGTGTCAACCATTTTTTATTATCTCAGAATAAAAGCTACGAATTATATTAGATTTTAAAATTCTAGGCTTCATTTCGATTTTTAATTTTCTCAGCATGAAAACGACATCTCGTATTATTGTATTGTCAGAAATAAAACTACGTATTCTATTAGAATATTAACTTCCAGAATTTATTTCTCTTTTTATCATCTTGGTAGTTATATTACGACTATTTTTAAAATTTTAATTTTTAGGCGTCTTTAGTTTTTTTTATTATCTCAGGAGTAAAACTACGAATTGTATTGAAATTTTTAATTATAGGCATGATTTCTCATTTTTTATATGTAAGAAGTAAATCTACGAATTTTACTAAAATTTTTAATTCTAGGCGTATTATATGTTAATATTATTTTAAAATTAAAACTACGCATTAAAGAGATTTTTGAACTCTAGAATTTATTTTTCTTTCTTATCAAATTATCAGTAAATTTACGAATCTTTTTGGAATTTAAGGTTCTTGGCGTCATTTACTATTTTATTACTCAGCAGAAAAACCACGCATTTTATTAGAATTTGAATTCTAGATGTAAATCTGTATTTTTAAGATATTTGCAGTAAAATTAAGAAATTTATTAGAATTTTAAATTCTAGGCGTCATTTCCTAGTTTTTTCATCTCTACAATTAAACTACGAAATTTACAAAAATTTTAATACTAGGCCACATTTCGTATTATTATTTACACAGTACTAAAACTGCGCATTATATTAAAATATTCAGTTCCAGACATTATTTTTCTTTATTATCATGCTAGCACAAAAAAAATTGCATCAGAATTTATAAATTATAGGCGTCATTTCGTATTTTTATTATCTCAGCAGTAAATTTACGAATTTTATTAGAACTTTGAATTCTGCGTGTCATTTGCATTATTATTATCATTATTATTATCTCAGCATAAAAACTGCGCATTTAATAAAATATTAAATTTTAGAATTGATTTTTATTATTAACTTATTAGCAGTAAAATTACGAATTTTTTTGGATTTTAAATTGTAGGCGTCATTTAGTATTTTTATTATAACTGGAGTAAAATTACGAACTGTACTAAAACTTAAACTTCGTAAATGCATAAATGCGTAATATCACATTCTAATTTTCTCATCAGTAAAACTACTAATTGAATAAGAATTTTTAAACGCAGTCTTTATTTCGCTATCGTTAAATATCGGTAATAAAACCACGAATGTTTTAATAATTTTACATTCCAGTCTTCATTGCCTATATTTATTATGTCAGCAGTAAAACTACGATTTTTATTAGAGTTTCAATTCTAGGCGTCATTTCCTATTGTTATTTTCTCAGCATAAAATCTGCGCATTGTATTAAAATATTAAATTCTAGAGTTTATTTTTATCATCTTAGCAGTAAAACTACGAATTGTATCAGAAATTTAAGTTCTTGTGGTCATTACGTGTTTTTCATACCTTAGCAGTAAACTACGAATTTTATTAAAATTTGAAATTCTAGTCGTCATTTCCCATTTTTTTATATTGGCAGTAGAGCCTCGAATTCTTTTATAAATTTAAATTTTAGGCGTCATTTCGTATTTTTATTATCTCAGCAGTAAAATTACGAATTTTATTAGAATTATAAAATTCTTCGTGTCATTTATATTATTATTGTCTCAGCATAAAAACTGCGCATTGAATTTAAATATTAAATTCTAGAATTGAATATTTGTTTATCATATTAGCAGTAAAATTACGAATTTTTTGGATTTTAAATTGCAGGCGTCATATAGTATTTTTATTATATCAGGAGTAAAACTACGAATTGTATTAAAAATTAAAATTCGTTAATGCATATATGTATAAATGCGTGATATCGCATTCTAATTATCTCATCAATAAAATTACAAATCAAATAAGAATTTGTAAACGCAGTCTTCATTTCGCTATTTTAAAATATCAGCAATAACACAACGAATGTTTCAAGAATTTTAAATTCTAGTCGTCATAGCTTTTTTTTATTATCTCCACAGTAAAACTACTAACTTTATTAGAAATTCAATACTAGGTGTCATTTCCTATTATTATTTTCTCAGCATTACAACTAAGCAATTTGTTAAAATATTAAATTCCATACTTTATTTCTTATTTTTATCGTCTTTGCAGTAACACTACGAATTGTGTCAGAAATTTCAGTTCCAATCGTCAATTCGCATTTTTAATACCTTATCAGTAAAACTACGAATTTTATTAAAATTTTAAATTCTAGTGGAAATTTCGCATTTTTTATATATAAGCAGTAAAGTTCGAATTCTTTTATAATTTTAAATTTTAAGCGTCATTTTGTAATTTATTATTTCTGCAAAAAATTACGAATTTTATTAGTATTAAAAATCTACGTGTCATTTGTATTTGTATGATATTGCACTCTTATTTTCTCAGCAGTATAACTACTAATTGAATATAAATTTTTAAACGTTGTCTTCATTACGCTATTTTTAAATTTCAGCAATAAAACCACGAATGTTTTAAGAATTTTAAACTCCAGTAGTCATTGAATATTTTTATTATCTCAGGAGAAAAACTACGAATTTTATTAGAATTATAAATTCTACGTGTCATTTGTATTATTAATACGTCAGCATAAAAACTGCACATTGTATTAAAATACTAAATTCTAGAATTGATTTAAAAAAATCATATCAGTAGTAAAATTACGAATTTGTTTCGATTTATAATTGTAGGCGTCATAGAGTATTTCTATTGTATCAGAAGTAAAACTACGAATTGTATTAAAAATTAAAATACGTGAATGCATATATGTTTAAATGTGTGATATCGCATTCTAATTATCTCATCAGTAAAATTACAAATCGAATAGGAATTTTTAAACGCAGTCTTCATTTCGCTATTTTTTAATATATCAGCAACAAAACCACGAATGTTTAAGAATTTTAAATTCGAGCATATATTCATAAATGCTTGATATCCCATTCTCATTTTCTCAGCAGTAAAACTATTAATTGAATAAGAATTTTTAAACACAGTCTTCATTTCGGTATTTATAAATATCAGCAACAAAACCACGAATGTTTTAAGAATTTTAAATTCTAGTCGTCATTGCCTATTTTTATTATCTCAGCAGTAAAACTACGAATTTTATTAGAATTTAAATGTCAATTCCTATTATTATTCTCTCAGCATTTAAGCTACGCAATGTGTTAAAATATTAAATTCCAAACTTTATTTCTTTTAATTATCATCTTTCCAGTAAAACTACGAATTTTATAAAAATTAATAATTCTAGTGGTATTTCGCATTTTTTATATATGAGCAGTAAAGTTTCGAATTGTTTTGTAATTTTAAATTTTAGGCGTCATTTCGTATTTTTTGTATCTCAGCAGTAAATTTTCGAATTTTATTAGAATTATAAATTCTACGTGTCATTTGTATTATTAATATGTCAGCATGAAAACTGCGCTTTGTATTAAAAATCGAATTCTATAATTGATTTTTTAGTGTATCATATTCGCAGTACAGTTACGATTTTTTTTTTTTTAAACTGTAAAAGTCATATGGTATTTTTATTATATCAGGAGTAAAATTACGAATTGTAATAAAATTTTAACTTCGTGAATACAAACATGAATAAATTCGTGATATCGCATTTTAATTTGCTCATCAGTAAAATTAAAAATCGAATAATAATTTTTATACGCAGTCTTTATTTCGCTATTTTTAAATATCAGCAATAAAACTACGAATGTTTAAGAATTTTGAATTCCAGTCCTTATTGCCTTTTTTATTATCTCAGCAGTAAAACTACGATTTTTATTAGAAGATGATAATCACTTGGACGCGAGCTAATAAAATTTATGATTAATAAAAAAAAAAAAAAATTTCATTTCTAGGTGTCATTTCCTATTATTATTTTCTCAGCATTAAAACTACGCATTGTGTTAAATTAAAAAGCTAGAATTTATTTCTCTTTTTTATCATCTTTACGTTAAAACTACGAAAGGTTTGAGAAATTTAAGTTCCTGTCGTCATTTCGTATTTTTATTATCTGAGCAGTAAAATTACTTATTTTATTAGAATTATAAATTCTACCTGTCATTTGTATTATAATTTAATCAGCATAAAAACTGCGCATTGTATAAAAATATAAGATTTTAGAATTTTTTTGTTAACATATTAGCCGTATAATTACGATTTTTTTTTACTTTTCATTGTAGGCGTCATATAGTATTTTTTATACCTGGAGTAAAACTACGAATTGTATTATAAATTTAAATTCGTGAATGTATATATGCATAAATGCATAATATCGCATCCTAATGTTCTCATCAGTAAAACTTCTAATTGAATAATAATTTTTAAACGCAGTCTTCATTTCGCTATTTTTAAATATCAGCAATAAAACCACGAATTTTTTAAGAATTTTAAATTCCAGTCGATATTGCCTGTTTTTTTATTATCATTAGTGAAACTACGAATTTTATTAGATTTTCAATTCAGGGCGACATTTCCTAATATTATTTTCTCAGCATTTCAACTTGGCAATGTATTAACATATTAACTTCCAGAATGTATTTCTCTTTTTTATCATCTTTGCAGTAAAACTACGAATTGTATCATAAATTTATGTTCTTGTGGTCATTTCGTATTTTTAATACCTTAGCAGTAAAACTACGAATTTTATTAAAAATTTAAATTCTAGTGGTGATTGTGCTAAATTATTAAAATCCAAATTTTATTTCTCTTTTTTATCATCTTTGCAGTAAAACTACGGTTTGTATTAAAATTTTAAATTCTAGTGGTAATTTCGCATTTTTTATATATTAGCAGTAAAGTTTCGAGTTCTTTTGTAATTTTAAATTTTAGTCGTCATTTCGTGTTTGTATTATCTCAGCAGTAAAATTACGAATTTTATTAGAATTATAATTTATAAGTGTCATTTGTATTATTATTATTTCAGAATAAAAATTGCGCTTTGTACAAAAATATTGAATTCTAAATTGTATTTTTTTGTTTATCATATTAGCAGTAAAATTACGAATTTTTTTGGATTTTAAATTGTACATCTCATATAGTATTTTTATTATATAAGAAATAAAATTACGAATTGTATTAAAATTTTAACTTCGTGAACGCATGCATGCATAAATGCGTAATATCGTATTCTAATTTATTCAGCAGTATAACTGCTAATCAAATAATAATTTTTAATCGCAGTCTTCATTTCGCTTTTTTTTTTTAATATCAGCAATAAAACTACGAATGTTTTAAGAATTTTAAATTCCAGTCGTCATTGCCTGTTTTTATTATCATTAGTAAAAATACGAATTTTATTAGAATTTCAATTCTAGGCGTCATTTCCTCTTTTTATTTTCTCAGCATTACAACTTGGCAATGTATTAACATATTAACTTCTAGAATTTATTTCTCTTTTTTATCATCTTTGCCGTAAAACAACAAATTGTATCAGAAATTTATTTTCTCGTTGTCATTTCGTATTTTTAATACCTTGGCAGTAAAACTACGAATTTTATTAAAATATTAAATTCTAGTGGTAATTTCGCATTTTTTATATATTAGCAGTAAAGTTTCGAATTATTTTGTAATTTGAAATTTTTGGCGTATTTCGTATTTTTATTATCTTATCATGAAAATTACGAATTTTATTAGGACTATAAATTCCACGTGTCATTTGTGTTATTATTATCTCAGCGTAAAAACTGCGCATTGAATTAAAATATTGAATTCTAGAATGGATTTTTTTGTTTATCATATTAGCAGTAAAATTACGAATTTTTTTGTATTTTAAATTGTAGGCGTATTATAGTTTTTTATTTTATCAGGAGTAAAGTTACGAATTGTATTAAAATTTTAACTTCGTGAATGCATACATGCATAAATGCGTGATATCGCATTCTAATTTTTTCAGCAGTAAAACATCTAATTGAATAAGAAATTTTAAACTCAGTCTTCAATTCGCTATTTTTAAATATCATCAATAAAACTACGAATGTTTTAAGAATTTTAAATTCCAGTCGTCATTACATGTTTTTATTATCTTAGTAGTAAAACTATGTATTTTATTAGAATTTCTATTCTAGGCGTCATTTCCTATTATTATTTTCTCACCATTACAACAAGGCAACATATTAACATATTAAATTCTAGAATTTATTTCTCTTTTGTATCATCTTTGCAGTAAAACTACGAATTGTATCAGAAATTTAAATTCCTGTCGTCATTTCGCATTTTTAATACCTTAGCAGTAAAACTACGAATTTTATTAATTTTTTTAATTCTAGTGGTCATTTCGCATTTTTTACATATTAGCAGTAAAGCTTCGAATTCTATTATAATTTTAAATTATAGGCGTCATTTCGTAGTTTCAATATGTCAGCAGTAAAGCTTCGCTTTCTATTAAAATATTAAATTCTAGACTTTATTTCTCTTAATTATCATCTTAGCAGTAAAAGTAAGGATTTTTTCGCATTTTTAATATCTTAGCGGTAATACTTTATATGTCATTAAAATTTTAAGTTCTTGTCGTCATTTCGCATTTTCAGTATATTAGCAGTAAAACTAGGAATTCTTTTCTAATATAAAATCTAGGCGTTATTTCGTATTTTTAATATCTCAGCAGTAAAACTACGAAATTTATTGGAATTTTAAATTCTACGTGTAATTTATGTTATTATTTTCTCAGCATTGAAACTGCGCATTGGATTAAAAATATTTATATATTTTTTTTTTAGATTAAAAATATTAAATTCTAGAGTTTATTTCTTTTTTTTATTATCTTATCAGTAAAACTACGAATTGTATGAGAATTTTAAATACTAGGCATTATTTCGCATTTTTAATACCTTCGCAGCAAACCTACGAATTTTATAAAAATTTTAAATTCTAGTCGTAAAATCGTAATCTCAGCAGTATAATTTCGCATTGTATTAAAATTTTAAATTTTATGCGTCATTTCGTGTTATTATTATGTCAGCATTAAAACTACGTATTGTATTAGAATATTAAATTCTGGAATAGATTGCTCTTAATTATCATCTTCGCAGTGAAATTACGAATCTTTTTGAATTTTTAAATGTTAGTCGTCATGTAGTATTTTTATTAGCTCAGGAGTAAAACTACGAATTGAATTAGAATTTTGAATTCTAGTCGGAAATATTGCATTTTTAATATATTATCAGTAAAACTACGAATTGTTTTATAATTTTAAATTCTATTCGTCATTTCGTAGTTTTATTATCTCAGCAGTAAAACTACGCAATGTATTAAAATTTTAAATCCTATTAGTCATTGCGCATTTTTACGATCTCAGAATTAAAACTACAAATTATATTAGAATTTTAAATATAGGCGTCATTTCGCATTTTTAATATCTTAACGGTAAAACTACGTATTTTTTTAGAACTTTAAATGCTCGGCGTCATTTTTCATTTTTATTATATTAGCAGTAATACTATTAATTCTTTTACAATTTTAAGTTCTAGGCGTCATTTCGTATATTTATTATTTCATCAGTAAAACTACGATTTTTTTCCATTTTTAAATTCTAGTCGTCAATTCGCATTTTTAATACCTTAGCAGTAAAACTACGATTTTTATTTAAATTTTAAATTCTAGTCTTCATTTCGTAATTTTATAATCTCAGCAGTAAAACTGAACATTGTATTAAAATTTTAAATATTATGCATCATTTCGTGTTATTATTATGTCAGCGTTAAAACTACGCATCGTATTAGAATATTAAATTCTTGAATTTAATTCTCTTTTTTATCATCTTAGCAGTAAATTTACGAATCTTTTTGGAATTTTAATTTCTAGGCCTTATATAGTATTTTAATTATGTCAGGAGTAAAACTAGCAATTGTATTAGTATTTTAAATTCTAGGCGTCATTTCGCAATTTTATTATCTCTGCAGAAAAACTACGAATTGTATTAGATTTTCAAATTCTAGGCTTCATTTCGCATTTTCATTTTATGAGCAGTATAACTACGAATTGAATTAGAATTTTTAAATCCAGTCGTCATTTTGCTATTTTTTAATATTAGCAATAAAACCACGAATGTTTTTAGAATTTAAAATACTAGGCGTTCGTATTCTCACATTCGAAATTACATTATTATGTAGAAATCCTTTGTATTGATAGGAATAAAATAAAACCTTTTTTTACCGGCATTTCTTAATTCATCTTCGAAAGTAACATGAATTTGACCAGCATGTTCTATTCTTGGAAATATAATTTAAATTTTCTCTTTATCTTATCTGAAATATTTTCCTGAAGAGTGTGAAAAATTCCTTACTATTATTTTCGATCGCTGTGATAATCTCCCTCCACATAAGTTCATTTTGAAAAGCAGTTTTGTTTTCCCACGAAAAAATAATTCTCTTCTGTTGTTACTATAAACTTGGTGTGGCGGGTAAAATTGTTATACATGAGAAGTTTCACATCTTGATTTTTAATTCACATTCCACACAAATATTTCCTCCTAACCTTATTTCAAGAATTATACACTGTAATACTGTATATCGACAACTTTTTTTCTCTCTGTGATTTTAAGCTGATTTTATGAATTACATGACTTTGAATAGCAGTTTTCATTCCCAAGCATAGAATAAAAATTCTCCACTCTTCTTATTCGAAATAATCGTTATATACCAGTTTCGAGTTAACATGATCAAATAAAAATTCTCTCCAAAAAGTCTAGAATTTAATATTTTTATACAATGCGCAGTTGCAATGCTGGGAAAATGATAATACAAAATGACGACTAGAATTTAAAATTCTTATAAATTTCGTAGTTTTACTTATGAGATAGTGAAAATACGAAATGACGCCTAGTAAATAAAATTCTAAAACAATTCGTAGTTTTACTGCTGAGATTAAAAAATTGCGAAATGATGACTAGATATAAAAATTCTATTTCAATTCGTGGTTTTACTCCAGAGAAAATAAAAACGCGAAATGACGCCTAAAAATTTATATTCTAATACAATTCGTGAATTTACTGCTGAGAAAATAAAAATACTAAATGATGATGACGATACGATGAAGAAAAAAATTTAAATATGCTTGCAAGAATAGAACATGTACTTAAAATTCATGTTTCTTTCAAAGATGAGTCAAGAAATGCTAAGAGAAATTATTGATCATTGATAATTTTGCACTAAATAAGGCATAATTTCTATTGAGATTAATTTATGCATTGGATTCACAACTGCCCTCCGAAGTTATGTTATTTGTTGGTTCAGAGAGAAAATAAAACGATTGTTCATTTTCTACACAAATTTGTTTGGTAGGATACTAAAAAACTGTTCTGAGAAATTAACGATTAAGGATATTTTCATACTATGCACGACAATATTTCTTATAAGAAAAGGAGAAAAGTTTTATTTTATTCATATCAGTACAAAGGATTTCTACATAATAATGTAATTTCGAATTTGAGAATATAATCTATATCTATATAAGAATAATATAATGGGAAAAAAGATTGTGGATTTTTTACCATGCACAGGATTATATTAAACATAACATGAAGAGGAAAATTTCATTTTACTTGCAAATTAGAATAAGAACTATTTAAACATTTCTGTGCGGAAGTTGACTTCAAAATCGCAGTGAGAATATAACGATTAAAAGGTTTTCATACAATACGCATACGCATGTATTTTTAATGAAAAAAAATTCTTGTCTCCCCGAGGGAATATAAAAATCCCCTTCAAAATGATGCTAATTATAAGGCTGGTCAAAAAGTCAAAAAGCAAAATTGTAGATTGTAGATTTATGTAGCGCAAAGGATTATATTTAATTAGATTCTATGTCACATATGATGGAGTGAAAATAGTTTTTGCCTGCAAGATTAGAATAAACATTATAAATAAATATCATGCTTGTGGAAAGGTAACTTAAAAATCGAACAGAGAAAAATTATGATTAAGTACATTTATACACCTCACACGTAATATACTTCCATAAAAATTAGGAGTGAATTTTCATTTTGATCGTGTTAACTTGATTCTGGTATGTAAAACGATGTTATGTTATTCGAAAGGTTAGTATCAAATATCGAAGAGAAAGAAACGATAAAGTATTTGGGGCTACTAAGAATATAATTTCAAATATGATGCATTGGAAATTTTTATTTTATTTTTTGCAACAGTATTATTATGACTACAAAAACAGTGTTTATCGATGGTCGACTAAAAAATCGAACAGAGTATGATTGAAGATTTTGTTACATTACATACTTAATTTATTTGTAATAAAAAATCATATTTATTATGCACGTGCGTATACAAAATTGCTCGGCATCGTCATGTTTTCTGATGGTAATTATAAAATAATATGCCGAAAAAAACTAATATGGAGTTTTCAGGACACAAGATAATATTTCACATAATTAAAACTCCGATTTAATGTTATGTCATTCATAAGATCATCTTAAAATCACAGGGAGAAAAAAGTTGTCCATTATTGCAAAGTCATGCAGTATAATTTTTGAAATAAGCTTGGTAAGAAATTTTTGTTCGGAATGTGAATTAAAAATCATTAGAATAAACTTGCCATCGAGGACATATTTACCCGCCTCACCACATAATTCATAGTAACAAGAAGACAGAATTAATTTTTTCGTGGGAATACAACACTGCTCTTCAAAATGAAATTATGCGTAGGGTGAGTAAAGCGTCTAAGACATCGAAAAAAATACTGTGGAATTTTTCACACTCTTCAATTAAATATTTCATAAAAGATAAAGAGAAAATTTTAATTACGCTGGGAAGCATGGAACAAACACTGCATATTCATGTTTCTATCGAAGATGAGTTTAAAATTGCGATAGGAAAGTGTTATTATTGATCAATTAACACTGAACACGGAATAATTTCCAATAGGATTATTTTCTGCGTTTGAGTCAAAACTGCTCTTTGAAGTCATGTTATTAGTAAGGTCAGAGAGATAAAAAAAACGTATGCTCATTTTATACACTACATAAGATAATATTTTAGATAAGATTAAGTGGACATTTTCACTTTTCTAGGAAGACTAGAATTCGTACCTCAAAATCAAGATTGTCGGATGCAGGCTTAAAGATTGTTCACAGATTTACGATTAAGGATATTCATAAAATACTCACGACAATATTTCTTATAAGAAAAGGAGAAAACTTCAATTTTATTCGTAGCAATACAAATGTGCTCAACATAATCATGTAATTCCGAAGGTGAGAATAAAATCAAAAGGAAAAAAAGACTGAAATTTTTTTACCATACACAGTAGTACATTAAGCATAAGATGAAGAGGAAAATTTAATTTTTATTGCAAATTAGAATAAGAACTATTAGACATTTCTGTTCTGAAGTTGACATAAAGCGCAGAGAGAAATTTACAATTAAAAAGTCTTCATATTTTACACATACCCATATATTTTAATGAGAAGAAATTCTTATTTTCTTCGAGGGAATATAAAACTGCCCTCCATAATTGTGCTACTTACAAGGCTGAGATTAAATCAAAGAGCAAAATTTACATCTGTAGATTTTATTCAGCGCATAGGATTATGTTTAATAAGATTATATTTCACATATAATGAATGGAGCATTTTTTTATTTTGCCTCCTAGATTAGAATTATAACTTCAATATCATGTTTGTGGAAAGGTGACTTAGAAATTGGACAGAGAAAAATATGAATGTGGATATTCATACACTACACACGTCTATATTTCTATAAAAAATAGGAGAGAATTTTTATTTTGTTCTTGTGAAAACGAATTAGCTATGTAAAATGATGTAATTCTAATAGTTAGTATAAATTCTCGAAGGGAAAGAATCGATAAAATTTTTTGGGCTACTAAGAATAATATTTCAAGCTTGATGGAGTGGAAGTTTTTATTTTTTTTGCATCGATTATAATAGTACTTTAAAACAGTGTTCATTCGTAGGTTGACTAGAAAATCGAGCACAGAAAAGTACTATTGAGAATATTTTTACATTACATACTCAATTATTTGTAATAAAAGAAGATAGAATACTTACTTTTCCTCCTGGGCATAAAAATTGATCTCCATCGTCATATTATTCTGATGCTGAGTTTGAAATTAGATACCGAATAAAAACGTATATGTAGTTAGCACTACACAAGATAATATTTCACATAAGATGAAGAGGAAATTTTAACTTTTACCTTAAAATTTAGAAATAGAACTGTTAATTCATGCTTGTTCGGAATATGATTAAAAAATCGCGCATAGAAAATTACGAGTAAGGACATTTATACACTACATACGCCTTTATTTCCAAGAAGGGAATTTTTTATTTCTGCTTTGGAATCAAAACTGCTATTCAAAGATATGCTATTCGTTAAACAAAGGGAGAAAAAAAGGTTGTGGATTTTTACATTATACGGGATTATATTTCACATTAGAGGAAGGGAAATTTTCATTTTCATTTCGAATTAGAACTGCAAAATCATTTTCGTTCTCAAAGTGACTTGAATATAGCACATATAAAATTCCGAGTCCGGAAATTTGTACGTGTTACACAATTCTTTCGAATAGAAGAGGAGATATTTTTTTGTTCTGGCAATGCAAAAAACATCTGCATAGTCATATTCCGAAAGTGAGTATAAAATCTCTGAGAGAGAAAAAACTACTGTGGATTTTTGCACTACACAAAATAATCATTCAGATAAGACGACGAGGAAATACAAATTTTTCACATTAGATTAGAATAAACTCCGAAAAATCCTGGTTGCTTGGAAGGTGAATAGAAAACTTATCTGGCAATGCAAAACTGATCTGCATAGTCATATAATTCCGAACGTGAGTATAAAATTTCTGAGAGAGGAAAAAACTATAATGGATTTAAGCATTACACAATATAATCATTCAGATATGACCAGGAGCTATTATAAATTTTTCATACAACAGTAGAATTAACAGCGAAAAATCCTGTTTGCTTAGAAGGAAAATAAAAAATCGAATAGAGAAAATTGCGATTAATCATTATTTTAAACTACACACGGCATTTCTAAAAGGAAGAGGATAGAATTTAATTTCTTTGCTGGAATAAAAATGCTATTTAAAGTCACATTATTCGTAAGGTGAATTAAAAATAACACAGGAAAAAAGACAACTGTGGTTTTTAAAAAATTAAAGATTTAATTTTACATAAGAAGAAGTGGAATTTTTTATTTTTAAATGCAAAATTAGAATAAGTACTTCAAAATTAAGTTTTTTGGGAAGGTGCCTTGAAAATTCCACATGGATAATTACGATTAAGGATATTTATGAAATACGCAAGACGATATTCCTAACGATAAGAGGAGTGAATTTTTATTTTGTGCGTGGGAATATAAAACTGCCCTTCATAAACATGCCATTTCGAAAGATAGTGTAAAATTTCAGAGAGAGAAAAAATTACTATAGATTTTTCACAAACCAAAGGTAATAATGCAGGTAAGACGAGGACAAAATTTTAATTTTATTCGCAAGAGTAAATAAGCACTCCAAATTAATGTTTGTCGTAACGGAGAGCTAAAAATCGCGCTTAGGGTATTGTGATGATTGAAAATTTTGTAATGCAATCATCATAATTTCCAAAAAGGAGAGCAGAGAATTTTTATTTTCTGCATAGGAATGAAAACTGCTATACAACGGCGAGTTATTCATAAGATCAGCTTTAAATCACAGAGAGAAAAAAAAGTTATCGATATACGGTGTTACACAGCATAATTGTTGGAATAAGGTTAGGAGGAAATTTTTGTTCGGAATGTTAATTAAAAATCAAAAAGAGAACCTTGCCATCGAGGACAATTTAACCCGCCACACCACATTTATAGTAAGTAGAGAAGAGAAAAAAAAAACGATTGTTCAATTTATTAACTACATAAGATGTTAATTTACATTATATGAAATGCACATTTTCACTTTACTAGGATGACTAGAACACTAACCTCAAAATCAAGTTTGTTCGGAAGGAGACTTAAAGATTGTTTTTCGAAAATTACGATTAACGATATTCGCATAATACTCACGACAATATTTCTTATAGCTTTGAATTTATTCGTATCATTACAAATGTGCTCTACATAATGATGGTGATGAGAGGTGGTAACCTAAGGTGAGATTAAATCAAAGGAAAGAAAGACTGTGGATATTTTATCCTGCACAGGATTATATTTAACATACGATGAAGAGGAAAATTTCATTTTACTTGCAAATTAGAATAAGAACTACAAAACATTTTTGTTCAGAAGTGGAAAAAGCGCAGAGAAAGTTATTAATAAGAATATTCAAACGCTACACACACAAATATTTCTAATGAAAAGAAATCTTATTTTATCCGAGGGAAAATAAAATTGCCTTTCAAAATGATGCTAATTACAAGGCTGAGCTTAAAATCAAAGAGTAATATACGACTGTAGAAAATTATTCAGCGCATAAGATTTAATTATGTTTTATTCCCAAGCACATAATAAAACTTCACTCCTCTTTTTGTTAGGAATATCGTCTTGCGAATTTTATAAATATCCTCAATCGTAATTATCCATGTGGGATTTTCAGGGCACCTTCCCAACAAACTTAATTTTGAAGTTCTTATTCTAATTTTGCATTTAAAAAAGACAATTTCCACTTCTTCTCATGTAAAATATTATCTTATATATTTTTAAAGGCCCACAGTTTTTATTCCCTGTTATTTTATAGTCACCTTACGAATAGCATCACTTTGAATAGCATTTTGATTACAAAAAAAATTTAATCCTCTCGTCTTTCATTGATAAATAATGCCGTGTGTAGCCGAAAATAATCATTAATATCAATTTTCTCTGTTTGATTTTTTATTCATCTTCCAAGCAAATAGGATTATTCCGTGTTAATTCTAACCTTGCATGAAAAATTTAAATTTCTTCGTCATCATATTTGATGATTATATTGAGTAGTGCAAAAATCCACGACAGTTTTTTCTCTCTCAGCGATTTTATATCCACCTTATTAATTAGGTACATGATTATTATACACAGCACTTTTGTATTACCGGAATAAAGTCAAAATTCTCTCGTCTACCATTTATGAATAATTTGTGGAAATTACGAATGTACAAATATGCAAATTAGTCCTTTTTTATGTGCGATTTTAAAGTCATATTGCAAACAAACTAGATTTTTCAGCGATGCTTCTAATCTTACAAGAAAAATTCATATTTCACCTTTATCTAATCTCAAACAATATCTTGAGTAGTGCGAAAATCCACAGTCGTTTTTTATTACCTTCCTTCTACTAATCATCGTTTTGAAGAGCATTTTAACCTTCCCGCGTACGAAATAAAAGTTCTCTCATATTCTTGTTTGAAATATCGTCCTTCGAAGTGTATAAATAACCATAATCGTAATTACCTATGTGGGATTTTCAAGTCACCTTCGGAATAAAAATGATTTTGAGTTCTAATTTGAAAGAAAATTACAAGTTCACTTCCACTTATGTGACCCATAATTCTGTATAATGTAAAAAAATCCACAAACGTAATTTTCTCTCTGTGATTTTTCCTCTTCATCATATGTTAAATATATAACTAACGAATAGCATGGCTTTGAATGGCAGTTCTGATTCCAAAGCAGAAATAAAAAATTCCCTTCTATTCTTATTGGAAATTAAGGCGTTAGGAATATCGTCGTCATTGTCAATACAAATTTCCTTGATAGGAATTTTCTCTGAGCGATTTTTACGTCATCTTCCGAACAAAGAATGAAATTACAGTACGTTTTTTCTATGTTCAGGTAAAAATGAAAATTTCCTCTCCGTCATATGTGAAATATTATTATTTGTGTAGTGAAACTCTATATTAGTGTTTTTTCGGTATATTATTTTATACTCACCATCAGAATAATATGACATTGTAGATTAATTTTGTATGGCTATGAGAAAAATAGATAATTTCCTCTCCTTTATTACAAATAATTGAATATTTACTGTACAACTATCTTCGACCGTACTGTCTCTGTTCGATTTTTTAGTCAACCTTCGAATAAACACTTTGAAATATTATCATGCGTATGACAAAATACATTATTTTTTTTCGATATGTTACTTTATACACACCATCAGAATAACTTGACGATAGAGAGCAATTTTGTATGCCTACGAGAAAAAATAAATATTCATTCCTCTTTCATTTCAAATCTACCGTAAATTCTCATAAAATTACCGCAACAAATTAAAATTTTCCGCTCCATCATAAAAATCATATTTGCAATATTATTCTTAGTAGCCCAAAACATTTTATCGTTTCTTTCTCTTCGAGATTTTATACTAACCATTCGAATAATATCGTTTTACAAGGCTGATTCTAGTTCACACGAACAAAATAAAAATTCTTTCCTAATTTGTATGGAAGTATAGACGTGCGTAGTGTATAAATATCCTTAATCATATTTTTTATGTGCAATTTTTAAGTCACATTTATACAATCATGATATTGAAGTTATCATTCTAATCTTGCAGGCAAAAAAATTTTCGCTTCATTATATGTGAAATATAATCTTGTCAAACATAATCTTATGCGCTGAATAAAATCTACAATGGTATATTTCGCTCTTTGATTTTATGCTCAGCCCTGCAGTTAGCATCAATTTGAAAATAGGGCACTCATAGTTGAATTCAAAATTGCAATGATAAATTAGTTATTATTGATAATTTTGCACTAATCATTGCATAATTTCTAATGAGATTATTTTCTGCGTTGGAATTGATCTTCGAACTCATGTTATGTGTGGGGTAACAGAGAGAACAAAACAACTGTTTAATTTTTTACGCAACATAAAATAATACTTTAGAAAAGATGACGTGAAATTTCCATTTTGTATGGAAAACTAGAATTCGTACCTCAAAATTAAAATTGATCGGTAGGAGACAAAAAAAATTGTTTTGAGAAAATAACGATTCAGGATATTTATATACTACACTACGCACGACAATATTTCTTACAAGGAAAGGAGAAAAGTTTTATTTTATTCGTAGCAATATAAAGGTGCTCTACGTAATAATGTAATTCCGAATGTGAGAATAAAATCAAAGACAAAAAAGACTGAGGATTTTTTACCCGTAAAATATAATCCTGTAAAATATAATCCTGTGCTGGGTAAAAATCCACAATCTTTTTTCCCATTGATTCTATTCACCTTCGGAATTACATTATTATGTAGAGCACCTTTGTATTGATAAGAATAACATAAAAATTTTCTCCTTTTATTATGAGAAATATTGTCGTTCGTAGTAAATAAATATCCTTAATCGTTATTTCCTCAGGACAATTTTTTAGTCCCCTACCGAACAAATTTGATTTTGATGTACGATTCCTAGAAAAGTAAAAGTGTCCACTTCATCTTATCTGAAATATTTTACGGCCGAAACGAGTCTAACTTCCAATAATAAACCTGTGGAAAAAGCCATCTCTCTGTTCTTTCAATACTAGTACACCACTCGGTCATAAAATATTACGCATGACGACGAAATATACGTGCACCTTCCTGAAAAGGCAAAACTTGTCAACGGTTAATTATTGCTACAGCAATACATGCAAGAATAGACAATGTAAAAAAATAAAATATTCAATGTGTCGACCTAGCAACTGACGCCATTAATTCAATTCATTTACTTCGTCATAATACCCTGCGAGCCAGCTCCAGGATATTTGGCCGGTGGTGGTCATCCGAGTTTATCTAAGAGGTCTGTTACATTAGCAAGACCATCGTAACGACTTTTCACGTACCTGTCTGCTCTTCTTTGCACGCGTTCTAAGTCTGATTATAAGCCTTTTCCATGAGGGTCCCAAACACTGGCAGCGTATTCTAAATGGGGTCTAACAAGGGAAAAGTAGCTAATTTCTCTCCTTTTTGTCGTCGCAATATCCTCATATTCTTTTAACAAAACCCATTATACGATTAGCTTGACCTGTTATCTCCCGAATATGTTTATTCCACTAAAGATCATAAATGAGTTCAACAACTAGATATTTCATAGATTCAACTGTCTTTAATTGGGTTCCCCAAATGATATGACTACGTTGTGGGGAGTTATTATTTTTCCAGACATTCATTACCACGCATTTTTTTCAAATTAAAATCTAACTGCCATGCATTGCACCACGTTTGGATAGCAACAAGGTCGTTGGTTAGTTCATCCCTATCTTTATAGGAACGGATTTCCGTGTAAACTACAATGTCGTCAGCAAATAAGCATAGTTAATTATGTACTATTTTACCAGTATCGTTTATGTAAAGAAAGAATAGGGGTGGGCCTATACACTTCTCTGAGGGACTCCAGAAGTGATTCTAACCTCAATGGAGACTGCACCGTCTAATACTACTATTTGCACGCGGTTACCCAAAAGTTCTCATATCCAGGAATTAACATCTTCGTCTAGGCATTTATATACCCTGAGGGACACCAGTAGTGACTGTAGCACTTACCTTCTCCTGCTACGCCTAATTTTCTTTTTCTTTCCGGGTACTGGGTGACATTTTTTGCATTTGCATACATCCTTGTTTACACTAGCTCTTTCTCAGTAGGTTTTAGCAAGTTTATCATGCCCCCCTTATTGTGTGCGCGTTTCCCAGCAGTTGGATTTTCAATTCATCTCCTGAAAAAAACTTGATTTTGAAGTGGCAATTTTAACCTAGCAAAAACATTCTCTTCTTCTTATCTATAATATTCTCTTCTGTCGTGCAAAAAATCCGCACCCGTTTCTTTTCTCTTATTTTTCAGACCAGCATCGTGAAAGCAAGTACAGTTTTAACCTTCCCACGAAGAAAGTAAAAATAAACTCTCCTTTTCTTAAATAGAAATATTTGTGTACGCGAAGAATTAAATACTTTAATCGTAAATTTCTGCCCGCTTTTCAAGACATTCAACAAAGAAAAATGAAATTGTTATTCCTAGTCTTATTTACATGCAAAATGAAAATTTCCACTACGTCTTATGTGAAAATTAATCCTGAATAAAGTAATAAATCCGTAAGGGTTTTTTTTTAAATCGCTGTGATTTTATACTCTTTCTATGAATAACATAACTTTGAATAGCAGTTTTGATTCCGACGCAAAAAAATTAGCTCCCGTCTTCTTATCAGAAATAATTTTGTGAGAAATATGTTAATTTCCTTAATCTTAATTTTCCCTGCACTTAAATTCACTTCCTGAAAGAACTTGAATTTAAAGTGGTTGTTCTTATTTTGCAAAAACATTCTTTTCTTCTTATCTCAAATATTATCTACTGTAGAATTGGAAGTCCACAATCTTTTTTTTCTTATTTTATACTTACTTTACAACAAATATTGTTATGAACGGCAGGTTAGTAATTCTACTAAGAAACTAAAAGTTACCTCTCGTTTTTTTTTAATAGGAATATTTGTGTGCGCGAAGAATAAATTTCTTTAATCGTAACTTTCTGTGCGATTTTCAAGTCATCTTTCGAACAAAAATGAAATAACCCTTCTTTTTCTTATTCGCAAGCAAAAGGAAAAGTTCCACTACCTCATATGGGAAAATTAATCCTGTATAAAGTAATAAATCTGTAAACTTTTTTTCTCTATTTGATTCTATATTCACCGTGCGAATAACATGACTTTAAATAGCAGTTTTGATTCCAAGATAGAAATTAAAAAGTTCTCTCCTCTACTTATTAGAAATTCTTTTTTGTGAAATCAAAAATTACTTCAATCTTAATTTTCTCTTCTTCTATTTTGAATACACCTCCTGGAAAACTTGTTTTGTAGTGGTAATTGCACTCTTGCAACAAAATTCTCTTCGCCTTATATTATCATCTATTTCATTATCATCTATAGTCTTAAAAAAACCCAAAATCGTTTTTTTTTCTCCCTGTGATTTTATCTCACCTTAAGAATTACTTCACTGAATTGCACAGACACAGAATCCAACATAAAAAAATAAAAATTCTACCCTCTTCTTTTTATAAATAATTTGTGTGAAATGCAAAAATTACTGTAACCTTAATTTAATTTGTGCTATTTTGAATTCTCCTCCTAAACAACTTCATTTTGAAGTGGTAATTCTAATATTGGAAAAATATTCTCTTCGCCTTATCTATAATGTTATCTTAATTCGTGCAAAAAATTCACAATAGTTTTCTTGTCTCTTAGTTTCGCCCACTTTTCAGATACAATCGTTTTTTTATCGTATTCGTAAGGTGGGATAAATTTAAAGACAGTAAAAAAAAAACGATTGCAAATTTATTATCTTATACAGGATTAATTTTCACATGAGAGGAAGAGGAAATATTCATAATGCTATAAAAAAAGAATAGGACCTGTAATTTCATTTTTCTTTGTAAGGTGACTTAAAAATCGCAGAGAAATTAATGATTAAAAAAATATTCTTCACGTACCTAAATATTTCTATTAAAAGAGGAGAATGAATTTTTAATATCTTCGTGGGAATTTAAAAGCTGCACTTCGTGATGATTCCTATCGGTAAAAAGAGCATAAAATATGAGAGAAAGAAACAAATTTTGATTTTTTAAACTACAGATGATAATATATGATATAAGGTGAAGAGAATGGAATTGCTAGATTGGAATTATCACTACAGATTAAAGTTTTTCCAGTTAAATAATTGAAAATTGCCCAAAGAAATGAAGATTAAGTAAATTTACATATTTCACACAGCAATATTTATATGAAGAAGGGGGAGAATTTTTAATTTCTGCGTTGGAATCAAAACTCATATTATAATTATCAAAGTTATGTTATTCGTAAGGTGAGTATAAAATCACGGAGAGGAAAAAACCTTTGCGGAATGTTTTTCATTATGAAGGATAATATTTGTCATCGGTGGAAGAGGAGGTTTTCATTTCGCTTGCAGATGAGAATTAGAACTGCAATATCAATTTTCTTTGTGAGGCGACTTGAAAATCGCAGGGAAATTTACAATTTAAAAAATATATTCTTCACGTACAAAAATATTTCTATTTAAAAAAAGGACACTTAATTTTTAATTTCTTTGTGAGAAGGTTAAAACTGTACTTGATCACGAAGCTTGTCTGAAAAGTAAGTATAAAATAAGAGAAAAAAATCGATTGTGGATTTTGCACGAAACTGTTGTTACTGTTAACACATTATTATTTCTTAAAACATGACAGACAAAATGAAACTCTCCTCTTCACCTAATCTAAAATATTAAATTCTGAGGTATTAGAAGTCCATTTTAGTTTTTCCTCTTCTTTTCATTCTAACCTTCCACAAAACATCAATTGAATATTAATTTATTATTTCCACGAACAAAATAAATTTCTCACCCTTTTTTCAAGAGAAATATTGACACACAATGAATATAAATATTCTTAATCGTAATTTTCTCTGTGAGATTATCACATCAAATTTCGAATAAACAGTATTTTGCAGTTCTTATTAAAATCCTTCAGGTAAAGTAAAAAATTTCCAGTTCAATTTATGCTAAAGATATTCTCTTATAGTCTAAAAAATCGACAATCGTTTTTTTTCCTCTCTGTAATTAGAATTAATTTTAACACAGAAAATAAAAATATTCTCCTCTTTTTACTAGAAATTTTATCGTGTGTTGTGTAAAATTATCAATAATTGCAAATTTTCGCGGTCTTTACAGATGATCCCTGCCTGAGTTGAGAGGAATTATGGAATGGAATAGAGGTTGTCATTTTTTGCAAATGTAATAAGTGGTATTATCGAAAAAGTACTTTTATGAATATTTTCGAGGCTCATTTTCAACGTTTTTAACTCTTTCGAGACGGTGGAGTTCTCTCCTTAGCATGAATGCAGGACTGAGCCCCAAAAGATCTTCTGTCCTCTCTGTATGGACCATTTATGTTGGGCATTTGTTAAGGAGAGTCTTCCGGATAATCAAACACTCTCAACACCAACCTTTTTCGATCCTTCCTAGTGGGGACTTCGCATTATCTTGGACTCCCAGGGTAGTTGGTCTCCCTCATTTTGCGGCTTATAAGCCCACCAGCGGCATTGGTTCACTGTCAACTCATGCTTTGTTTACATGAATTAGCTCTATGGATAATTTTTGCTTGAACGTAAATTGCAGACTTCCAATAGAATTCCTCGTTTTATTCTGAGAATTATCAAATTTTGAACGAACCTCTACCGTCAGCACGGATTAAATGCATTAACAATTTCCACGTTGATTTTTATACTGAAATCGAGATATAAGTTAATATTTATGGTAGAATTTCGTTTAAATATGGTAAACGCTGCTCATTTGGATGTACATGTTACCACCTGTTATTACCATGAATTATTCCTGACTTCACGACGGATTAATTTATTCTTCGTACGGACAGGGCCCAAAGTGCGAGTTCCTCTACCCCACACAGCGTCGCATCGACCAAAGGTGCCAAATTCGAAATTTCGGGCACGCTCCAATTTTTTTAATGTTCGCATCCTTGAAAGTTTGTAAGTTGAGGATTTACTGTACGTATACAGGATGTTCCAAAAAGAATACATGTGTTACAAAGTATTATTTTGTCCACACTATCGATCGTTGCGCCTCTGTTGTTGTTTACGAGGCTGCACGAAGACTTCATTTTTATTTTTACACATCACACACACACGTTTCTACACTAACACTCCCACAGAACCTATAAGAGGTGAAAAACCGGATTTTTACTGCAAAAAAATCCGTCAAAAAAGACAAGCTTGCTTCAGTAAGGAAGGAATTTGAGTATTGATGTGATATTGCTGATAGAGGGCATATTGATCATCTATAATCAAAACTTGAAAGGTTCTTAAATATGAGTGCAAAGTTTTATATTCGTATGTCTTGAAGTAAAATAAATATAAGCATTCGAAATACATATGAGGGGGTGAGAAGCCAAGGGGTACAAGTGATTTTTTTTCTCCACAGAGTTAGTTAAAGTTAATTGTTAGAAGAAATACACAAAAATTGGTTGCCAATGGATATGAGTGACTCTCAGTTCAGTGCTGACATCGAGTGGAAAATCAAGTGCACTACATCAAATATCTATTTCATTTCGTTTGTTCTCTATGCCTAAACTCTGTACCTACTGTGAATAGAAAAAAGAAATCACTTGTACCCCTTTGGCTTCCAAATCCCTCATATATATCCTTTTTGAAACATCTTGCATTAAGAACTTCCATCACAACGAGCCGAATACCACTCAAGACCTCCTAAATGGATGAAAATCCACTCACCCTTGAACGCCGTGTACGCCATGACAAGCTTTATCCGGTCTCCTTGCATCAGATTCTTCTGCGCCACGTGGACGTACGTGAGCACTTCGCCGTCTGCATTCTCAATGGAGCCGGGTGCGGCCAGCGTCATCCAGTCGCCCTTGGGGTCCGACGACGCGGCGAGCACGACCCAGTCAGGGCGGTGGGAACGTGTCGTTTTGCTCGAGGAGAATGCCAAAGAGGACGCAGCCGCAGATGCGGGGGGTCCGATCCACCTCGATTCCATTCCTCGGTTCTCCCTTCAACTGCAACAAAACACAATAATCAAATTAAAAAATTAGTTAATATTTTACAAGCGCAACTAAGATCTCCTGTTTTTTTTTTAAACTATGTATTTTATTTTACTCATTTAACACCAAACACAGCTCTAAGGCCTTTACACTGGGCTAAATAAACAAAATAGATTACATAAATATAATTAAAAGCAAGTGAAAAAATAATCTCATAAATAACAATAATTTTTAACACACAATTAGGGATGTGAGAGTACTCGAAAATTTGAGTCGAGTAGTTGGTACGACTGTTGGTTCGACAAAATGGTTGCATTGTTATTAAGAACTCTTATTAATTTGTTTAATTTGTTATTTGAAGAGACACATAACATAATACTTTATGTGGCACCTGTTAATTAAAATGCTAAATTTGTAAATTGACAAAGCACTAACTATTGCTTATCGTAGCACCAGCTGACAAGCCTATTTCGGCCCAGCGGGACCAGAATGAACTTTATTTAAAATTAAAAAATTTAAATGCTATTATAAAACATGATTTATTGTGTACACGTTTAGAAAAAATAAAATAATAATAATTATTATTATTGTCTTTTTACCTAAATTTCCTTTTTCTATGTTAAGCAATCTGGATTTATCCAATTCGAATCGCATATTTATATCAGTGGAGAACCTACTTGTGACATCCAGAAGGTACTTGAGCTGCATTTCATTTGAGGCATAGATTTTAGTATTGTCCACGCATAAAAAGTCAAACAAAGTACATCTATTATTTTTTATTTCGTATCCATATTTAGTTATATCGAGAAATTGTGAATGTCAAGTCGAGTAGTTTCAATAACAGAGCTGTCGAGGACAGCAAGTTTAAAAATTCAGCCGACAACAAGCGCTATCAGGAAACTCATGTATTAATATGAGGTCTCGCTTTGTTCAAATTAAAAACTTTTCCTATCGCGATGATAAACAATTTTTATTATTTACCATCAAATACTATTGCTATCCTGATATTATTTTCATTCTTTATCTTTCGAATTGAAATTACTGTTTTATCAATTTAGTAATTATTTAATCAGGCCTCTGTGTGCTACGTTGCTCTGCACGAGCCCTTGTTTGCACTGCAGGAGCATGTAAAATGGTTGCATTTTTATTAAAATTCACTGCTCCACTACTCTAAATGTACTAGAGTCTCAGACATAATATTTTATGAGATATTTATATGTGTGTAAAGAACATTCTGTAAAATTGTCATTTGTTTTCATTCAGTCCCTTTTTAGATGGAAATAGACCTGCGAAAGTCGACGTTAAAAGGCTTTCGGCATTGTTTGATAAGCTCTAGAGAAAAAGGAATGCATTCTCAGAGCTAAAACTTATACTGAAAGTAGTTTTTTAAGTGTTCCATTTAGAAATAACCTTTTATTAGTGAGTCTCGTTTCCTTCATAAAAATGTATGGCGTTAAAAAGTTAGTATTGATGAATTTTTCCCGAATTTTTACGGAAAGATTTTGACCAACTGTCTTTTATTATAGAAAAATTTAAAAAATGGTTTCCAAAGTTCTTTTTATGGTACACACCCACTGGTTTTTAAATTATTCTGATATCTTTTAAAATAGCTTCGAAATTAAATTTTTTGCAAAACATGATTTTCATTAAAATTCGCCCAGCCGCCCTTTTAAAAATGTCTGCCAATAAAATAGTATGGCTTCTAAATTTTTTACAAATGCTGTTTTGTGATTGTGTACTTTTAGGGAACCTTTGATAAAAATCAGGATAATTAAAAATGTCGAGTAACATTGCCTGGGTGATTCGAGATTGGATTGACCCTGAAGCAACCTGATGTGTTTTTATTTTTCGGGAGGAGGGGTCCGGACCCTCCGGAACCCCTTCCTCGCTACGACACTGTGTATGTCAAATTTCATCGAAGTCGAGATTATTATAGACTTATTATAGACACACTGTTAATGGGATAGGTATTCTCCATATTGGGCAATGGGATGTAACGCTTGATATAGGCAACACACACAAGCCTATATGCGAGAAGGAAAGTATACCCACTAGGATAAAAAGCTATTTCTTGGCATTATCGAGGAGCGGAGGACTGAGAAGTTATCAGAGCGTACGCGTTTTTGAAGTAGTTCTGGAGCACTGGTTCAGATGGCTCTAGGGCTCACATATCCAATCGCGCGGGCTATTTGACTCTCGTCGTAAGGGCAACCACACTCCGCTCCGCTGTAGAATATCAGGTGACGAGAAAATAAGGGAGACCATATGATGAGGTGGCTTCGAATTCTGGGGTCTTTATTTATTTATATCACACCAAAAACAGCACTTAGGCCTTTACATTGGGTTTATAAAAAAGTAAATTATGTAAATACAACAAATAAACAAGTATAAAAATAAAACCATAAATAACAACCATTTTACACATTTAAAATACATACAAAAGGTCGGTGTCAAAAAGACAGACTTTTCACTTGGTTATTAAAGTTGGTGCGGGAGGCAAAGATGTCAAAAAAAGAAAACGTATTGGAGATTGAATTGAAAATAGAAGGTAGGCGGAAAAAGAGGGATCTATGAGATATTGCCAGACATAAATTTTCCTTGCACTCGTTACGTTGCGGGGAGTGATGCCGACCGAAGACGATTTTTTCGGAGGATGAGTATTGGGTTTCTCGACAGGATGGTTAAGGCTTATTTTACATGTTGAGAGAGTTTATCAAGTTTGGATATAGGAAGACAGCAATCCCTGGTCTGCCGCGGAAGGGCTTGTCGGATCTTGTATAAACTCTGAAAACATTGGTGGTTGTATCATAATTTATAACACAATTTTCAGTATTCTCGAGTCTTGGCTCCATTTATTATCATTTTACTTCTGCGTTTACCTCATCAAGAATATTACAATTTCTGTCTTATTTATTTATTTCAAAAGCCCACATACAGCAATTATTGCCAATTTACAGTTGTATGGATAAGAGATTCTGGTATCCACCTTGCGGTAATTAAATCATATTAATTCTTGAATAGCACCATTGTGGCATGCTTTGTAAATTTTCCCGACATTCACTTCGACTAAACCCGAAAATTATTTTTTCATAAATGAGGAAATCATTTTTGGGACAAGGTGTCTATTTTTACCGATAGAAACTCCATATACACGCTCACCTATACTTTCCATCATTTTAGATTTTCTACGTTCTTTAAAAACGAAATTTAAATTACTTAATCACGTTAAATTCTGTCAATTGTACGTGAATCATTTAAAACATTTTTATAGATTTCCTTCAAGCAATGTAGGCATTAAATATTTCAAGGCAGTCCATAGTTTTGATGGTATAAAATATTTTCAGAAGGCTGTTGCCACTATTCTTCTGAGTTACCATTTGAAGCTTTTTCTCTGCCACGGCAGTGTTTTGCGTATTAAAATACAGCTACATCAGGTGACATCCTTAATCTATCCGTCTGTCACGTGATAGGCCGAACTCAATTCTTACTTCCTGAATTTTTTCTGCGCCAAAGAATTTTTACCATATTCGAAGACAAATATACTAGAAAGTGAACCTTTGTGAAACTTTAATGTTTCAACATATGATTGATTCTAAGTATTTAAGATCCATAATTTACAATTTACGACATTAATATGGTATTTATTTAATGAAATTAATTGCCATATTAAGGTTATTTGTATTCTAAATTATCTCGAAATGTTCAAGCTTTTTATATATTCATTGGAAATTGCTTTCCATCTTGGTAGAATTAAATCCATTGATCTCCCATATCGTTTTTTAGTCCGTTCAAGACATATTTGCCGAGAATATAATGAGAGTAATTTTACAAAGTATGATTTTTTGACGGACAGAATGAAATAGCATGATAAGTGTAAAGGAAGAAAGTCACTTATTTCAGTTTTTTACTTCCATACATAAATTTATAATTTTTTATATATGAGACAAGATTTTTATCTTATCTCTACTGAAGCGTTTACCGATTCACATCCATTCACAATTTTTATAAAATTAATCATGTAAAAAGTATGTCAAATACATTACAAAGGGAATGAAATCTTTCATTGTAAACAGCATACTCCTAGGTATTTACGATTTATGATATCAATATATAGCAGTTCTCTTTCCTGAAATATTATGGACTTTTTCTCACAACATGTGTTTACGTAAAACATTCCTTATTTGTACAGTTAATTTACGAATTTTTATGATCTGCATTAATTAGCATTTATAGCGAAATTCATTTATAATACGTTTGTATTCAAAAGTTGATAAGAGGTTATTAAAAATAGTCGTTGTAATTTTGGCTCACGACAAATAACTGAGAGAGTCATATGTTTTTACATTATGAGGGCTTTTTTCATAGGAGTTTAATCGGATATTTCACCAAATTTCACCGCCAATTTACACTTGCAATGTGGCTAACAGAGTAATGTGAATCTTTAGATGTAAATTATAACAATATTGATACTACAAATATTCTAGTAAGGTTTAAAAATATCAATTCAAAATCTAACCTTAGCGTCTCACAAACCTTGTTCCAGGCGATGATAAACTAGAGGCGCATGAATATGACGCTAGAGTTCCGTTTGTTAACCTATCAGCAGAACATCCAGAGTGTAATTCTTGGCATTGATTTTCAATAGATGCAACGTGTACGTTTTTAGTTATTCTACCTTACGAACAAATAAGTGACCTTGAGCACCATGCTTGAGAGGGACATTAAGTGCCGGAATGGGCGAAGATAATCCCCACGCGAACAATAAGGAAGGGTCGGACCTCTCGCGCCTATGGACCCCAATGGCGCTTGGGACCCACTTGGCACGATCGACCGATAGCCGTGAAAGCACGGCATTCTTCCTTCAGAGTTGAAAAATTGAAGCCATGGTAACACGGCATTCGTAGGGAAAGGGTTAAAACGCCCCTAGCGTTTTCCAATTGTTTATGGATAGAGTTTTTAGAGGGATGGCTTCAACGGAGTGCCTAGTGCAGGTGATAGTTTTGGGACTGGTGATATACCTCACGATATTTGATGTTATTTTTTACCAAAATTTCCAATCAAAACTAATTATTAAATTGAAACTCTTGTTGGTATATAAAATACTTTGCTATTGTATTGCTTTGTTATTAGAAATACTTTAACGCCTATTAACAAGATTTAAGTTACTTAAAAACAGAAATATGTATTTCAACTAACTACGAAGTAAAGCATAGAAACATTTTTAATCTAACGTTAAAATGTCCTCAGCAACATCTGAACTGCTGTGCACTAACAACTTAACTCGTAATGGCATGCGTTTAGGCAAGATGTCATAAAAAAGCCTTCTGTGTTTTTTTTAGAGATAATATTTTTGTCTATTTCCTCAACTTAAGTCCCTCTGCTGTTATAAAAGATTCTAAAATATTCAAAGAGTTGAAATTTGAATCACTTTCATTCATTCGATTTTTAAAAAAACGTCTTTGGGTGTTCGAGTACCACGTCCTCCCAAACGTCGACTGGAGGAACGGCTTCCGCTTCAGTGACTTCCACACTCAGCCGTCTTCGTCGGTGTTATGAAAACCTGCTATTTTTAAACAGTATTTATTGTTTCTGGCTTCACTCTGTCCAATGCTTGTTTGCACATTCGGGAGGCTTGCAGAATATCCAGCTTTATTTTTAGAGCGTTTCCTCCTCTGGACAGGATAATTTTCACCAACAAACTTGTGTTCAAACGTTTCAAGTTTTTGATGATCCCTTGATCCATCGGCTGGACAATATGTCGTACATTGGCTGGGGAAAAAAACACCTTCTCATTTTCCATAACATTTATGGGGTTGTGGGCAGTGCAATTGTCCATGAAAAGGAACCCTATCAATTTTCTTTAACAAACTTTCTGTTCAAATTATTCTGCGACTTTGAAAAAAGGTCGCTGGTCATCCATGCGTTTGAACTGTTTAAATACTTCACCGGTTTTAACTTTATGTTTTTAAGACAACGAGGACTCGCCGATCTCCTTATCATCAGTCAAGGCAGCCTTACGGAGCCATCCATATTTGCTCCAACCAAAAGCGTGACTCTTTCTTTGCTAGTTTTCATCGACGGCATTTTTACCACGTTTTAATATACTTACTCGCTTTCTTGTTTGTCCTTCGTGGAAAATCTATAAACTGAAATTTCGGCCACTTTCTGATTGCCTAGAGCTCTAAACATTTTCAGGATAGTTGGATGACAATACAATGTTCTTACACTTATACCACGATTGGAAGAGTACCTCGAGTCTTATTCAGAAATATAATAAAATACGTAGTTCTACAAATGGCCACTTATATACAATGGAGACGCTGAAGTCACAGTAAATGCAATGAAGTATCTTTCATTAAAACGTTAAGTACCTGTATATTTTATATTCAACAGAAGCCTGCGATTTGCCATTTCTTTTATGAATTGCTTCGAAGATTGTACATTTCTACGTGGAATTTTCGACTTCGCACATATCCTCTTCTGTCCCTATGTACCAGTCAAGAAATGAATAAACAAATCTTGCTACAAACCAATTTGTAATTGGAGGAAGGAGTTAAAAAATTTAATTTAGAGATGAAAAGATTTTAAAGAACGGAGGAAACGAGGAACCGCATAATAATACATGATGTTAAGACATAAATTTCAAGACATCACACAAGGTACGTTGACAAGATGAACAGTATAATAAGAATCAAATACGAAACGCTTGACGTTTTTGGATAAAACTGTTGCATTAGTTCTTGAGATGTTTGTTGATTCAAAGTAATGAGGATTAAATTAGTCGAGAAATAAATAGGTAAAAAATCGCCTCAGTACAAAGAAATAAAATGAAGTGAAAGAGTGTAAATTCAACTTTGATCGTAAGACATGAGAAGCAACGACATGTCGCGACATCTCATATAGTCGTTTCAACGTATTTCCCTCGCGAAAATCCTAGTTTACCTCCCTCTTTTCGCTTAGAGTGTACTTTTTGTAAAATCACATTGGCAAATGAATCACATGGACCCCGGCTTGTCATTATCACTCACGCTATATCCACTCTGCAAGCATGTAATGGGGAAGGAGGGATGATCCACGGGACTAAGGTTTGACGTGCGAATCAAGAAATGCGGGGCGCGCTTGGCGGTGAGGAGGTGGGCGTAATCGGCGGGCACCTTTGTGTCAGCGTTACGGCATGAAGGAATCGAGATAGGACTAAATGGTTGTAATTTTTGTCCAAAAGAGCTCTACATTTTAATGTTTACTGGAGAAAACGTTGTACCCGGGTCGAAAAACTCAACATTCAAAATAACTCCATTAAGGCCCCTCCTGCGTTGACGCCTTAGACACGGCTATCCGGCGTCGCGCAAACCTGAAACTTTTTATATATTTTTTCCTCATCATTTCGCACATTTTGACACCACGAACTTTTAAATCGGATCATTTTGGAAAAGTAAGCGCCGGCCTAATGCAGTAAGGAGAAGCAGAATTTTGCGATATCTGTTTATTTAAAATTCCCTACTGGGTATAGATTCCTATTAGAATAGCTCTCGCTCAGGGGCGCCGACTTATAAAAAATATTGGGGGGGCCCATATCGCGGGTCTTCCCCCGGGAAATTTTCTAAATTTTAGATGAAAAATAGTGAGTTTTAAAGTGTTTTTAAAAGCCTTTTAGAGGGGTCATATGATCAACATTAGAACCCCGACTCTATAACTCGATACTTCGTGCAACTCTACAAGCCTGACACATTTTTTGGCTTTGTAAAAAGAAACAAAACATCTACAGCGCGGTAATTAGGTAAAAAGCTTATTTCATTTACAGTTATAATTACGATCATAGATTTTTACAGAGCAGTGAATATATAGCTCTTAACAAACTAAAATTATATTTAAATAAATTCTAAACTATCATAAAAAGAATAAAACAAAAATATTGCTGTTGCTCAGCAATAGCACTTTTATTAACAAGTTATGTAGCTAATTTTAGTTTACTTAGAAGAAGACTCCGGGTTCATTTAATTAAAACAATATCTCTACGTTAATACTTTACGCAGTTATCAAAGTTTATAAAGTACGCCTAATACTTTCAGTCAACAAGGTTGTAAACAGCGGGTTTTAATTGGGTCTTACACTCTAAAAATACTGAAGTACTTGAAAATAAATAATACTATGCTATAGTACGAAACATAGATATAATCGTAATATATAATACAGTACTGACATATCACTAACATTTTGAAACTGAAAAAGTGACATTCTGTATGTATTTATCTGTTTTGTAAAGATTTTTAATATTTCTATAAATATCGTTATAAGTGCAAGTGTCTTTAGAAAAGTCTGGCCGGATTACTGTATATATGAAGCCGTTGATGACTGGTCGGATATCCAATTCAGCCAAAGCATCACGGTGGGCATGGGGAACAGCCAAGTTGTTCAATTGCTTCTGTCCCATTGTTGATCGAAGGTATGATTTCAGGCGTCTAAGGGCACTAAATTACCGTTCTGCTGTCGCTGAGGGAGGAAAGTTTACATCGGCTCCCATTGCGATAAGGCAGACTGTCGTAATCATAGTGGAATACAAAGCCAGCGGAGCAAAAATGCGCATGACCCGCTGCGAAGAGCGGAGTGACAGAGCGGAGTGACAGAACGACAGCCTGTCGACAGAGGTCTGTCGACAGGCTGTCGTTATCATATATGATTCAAAGCAAGCGGTTCCGAGAATGGAATTGGCATTTAATAATTCCCACCCTTATCGCATACTGCTGCGGTTTGTCCTCCCTCCGTTGGGGTTCAGTCCTCCTGGAATCGGTGCTGTAATTGGTGCTGCCTGCAGAGTGGCCTGAAGTTTTTGTAAGGTGGATGTGGAAGGAGGTGCCAAGAGACAAGTAAGTAACTTTAGATAATAGTATATATATTTTAGATATTATATTATAATATATATTTTAGATATATTAGATATTTCGCGCTGTACGGAGTTGTTTCTCGGCAAGGAACTGTCCAGGTAGTTGCTTCCTTCACTTAATAACTTTGCCTGGCGGCGTGCTGTACCCTTGTACGCCACGTCCATCTGACACGCGGCGAAAGTTGTTTCACAAGTTTTTTTCATTTATACACAGGCCCCTTCCGTATTTCTCGGTTTGCGGGACCTAATGCTTGTTACCTCGAAGACGATTCCAGGGGCGAAATTGGGATTTATAATTTTGGGAATTTGAAGCCTTATTTCGATTTACCACCCCCGGACCAAGGTTGAAGTCCGCAGGAATGTTGGATTTGCTTATTTTGGAATTCATTTTGATGAGTGAAATTTTTTGTTTGTTTGTGGTTTGTGCATAAACTTAAACAATGGGATCACCCCCATAGTTTAGTTTGGTGGGGGGGGGGGGGTTGTGACGGAGCGCGTTATTTTGTTTTTTGTTGCTAAGTGGTTTATTTTATTTTTGTGTAATATAATTTTGTATTGCAATGGGTTGTATCGCTTGAATTGTATAATTTTTCAAATCATGTTGACTCAGAGAACAAGTGAAAGGCGAAAACGTAGTTCGCTTAGTTCCCCGCTAACGTCGTCAGTGTACGTGCGAGGTGCACACGATGTTAGTGCGGGGGATGGGAAAAGAGATGAGATAAAAGGCCGATCACGGGCGAGAGACGGGAGAGACAGAACAAGGTGTACAGTCTGAACGCACCTGGGAGAACGAGAGTGACGCACGAGCAACGGAGGAGAGAAATTAAAAGGCACTACGGCGGAATCGCACCAAAGAGAGGGAAAGGCTGAAGAGGGCCTTGAGTATTCTGTTACGCATGTTTCTGGGCGCTGAAGGGGTCGAATCTCTGGAGGAAGCACTGGCCACGTTTTGCAGACGCAATCAGCCGGCTGTTGGCCTGAGTGACTTCTGCCCCAGACCCTCGCCGCAGAAGGGAAGCGCAAGCTAACAACGCCCCAATTTCCCTATTTTCCCCTCGTGAAGCTGGTCATAGCTAAAATTGTATGCCCCCCAAAAAAAGTTCGTGTTTCGTGCTCTCTCTCTCTCGTCCGAAGAAGAGGAAGGACCAGTGTTTTTCTATCAATCCCTCATTGTTCTCTGTTTTCTCAAAGTTTCATTGACGATAATTCGTCTTTCTCTAACAAAAACTGACATTGCTAAAGAGTTGATCTCACCATTGTAAATGGGTTGCTATTTAAATCGTCTTAAAGACTAAAATACTTCTTTTGTTTTCGAAGGCATTACTTAATTGTTCTGAATTTTTATTGTTCAATCAATATTGTGTCTAAGGGATTATTGTGTGTCAGTGTGTTTAAAGGTATTTTTTGTGTTTTTTTTGGGGGGTATTTCGACGTCTATTGGGATATTTTTAGTTGTTATTTTGTTAACGGTTCATTAAAAGTGATTTATCGTAAAAGGAAAAGAACCGGAATCTTATTATTTAAGGGGGGAGTTTGGTCATAGTACGCAGCGATTCCTCTGCTCCCCACCAATTTTTGTTGTGTGTTTAGTGATGCTGTTCTTTTGGGTTGGTTCGATAAATTGTAGTAGAAAGTATGGCTAGCAATTCTTCAAGGGATTATCTGTTTATAAAAAACAGAGGGGGACAAGAGGAGAGGCAGTTACGGTTGGAATATTGCGGGCGGAAGAAATGGGAACGGATCGGACAGTAGCGGGAGTCACGATTCCGAGAGAGGGGCTTGTAATGCCTTTGTTTAGGGGTGGAGAACACGAACATCCCATAGCTTTTACAAAGTCCGCAGAAAATTATATTTCCATGCAATCGTGACCTTTAACCCAGAAGCCTCTCTTATTTTTGAGTATGTTGAAGGAAAGAGCTCATCTATGGTCCCAAATGTTAAAGCCTGAGCAGCATACTTATGATTGTATGAAACAAAAGATTTTTACAACGTTATTGGGATGTATGAGCGAAGTATCAGTGGAGGCGGAATATATTGAACGGCAATTTACGGAAAGGAGGTCGGGAGCGAATGGAGGGGTGCGCGATAAGAAAGATTGCGGCCGCTCAGTATAGTGACCCACCTTTTAGTGAAGAGGAACTAGTTTTTCTGTTAATCCGTCAACTGCCGGTTCACATAACAGAATTTGTTGGGAAGCGCTGAGGTTTCCTCAACCGAGAGGTTAGTCTATTTGTTGAGGTATTATGACGACGTAAATGAGGAAGAACGAGAACAGGTGACGCAGACTGAAGGAAATTCTCGTAGAATAGGAGCCTTGAACACTCCGAATGCGAGAAGGCCGAACCAAAGAGAAGTGGTCCAGGGAAGGAGGTGGGGGCGTCCGGCGGGAGTGAGGTTCGATGAGTCTCCTGACTTCTCTATGCCTCCTCCCACCACAAGTAATGAAGGATCGCGAGGTGGAAATGTGGGAGAGATAAGGAATAGTCGCGAAGCGAGCGAAGTAAGGCGCGATTTGACGGTTGAGTCTTTAAAATCACCAAGCCCGAGCCTCAGCACTCCCGTGACTCGGGTAAACTAGAAGGGAGTCTTGTGAAATACTTGCTACGTGTACGCTAGAAGGGAACCCTTTTGATGATTTGATGTACGAGGAAGAAAAGGTTGTGGTGAGGAGGGAATGTCCCAAAGTGAACGTAGAATGCGAAAAAATTAAATTAAAAGCTCTTATTGATACTGGGAGTGAGGTATCAGCAATCGATGAGGAACTTTTTCGTAAAATAGGTGAAGAGGAAATAAATTTGCCGATTTATCCAATGAATAAATGTTTCCTCATTTGTGCCAATAATAAGAGGACTAATCCTATTACTAAACAGACATTAGTTACAGTGAAAATAGGCAACCGAGAAGTGGAAGTAGTGTGTTTGGTTGTAAAGAATTTGATCCGTGGACTTATATTTGGTACGGACTGGTTGACAGACGCGGGAGCGGTAATTGATTTCAGAAGGAAGAGGGTACAGTTTTATAACCACAAAAGTGAGGTAGGAGAAGTGGATTTCCCCGCATGTGCGTCGGCGATAGAGGGGGATGAAGAAGAATCAGAGTTTGTGAGAGGGAATTTGAGAAAACCGTCTCGTGTCTGACCCATTTATCCTCGGAAGAAAAGCAATCCCTCTTAGCAGTTTTGTGGAAACACCGCGATGTATTTTCCGATAAACCAGGTCTGGCCAAGGATTTTGTTCACAGGATACGGGTGGTTGACGACTCGCCGTACGTGATGAAATCTTATCCTATTCCCCACGTTTATGAATCGCAAGTAGCCGAACAAATGAACGTGATGATTAAGGAGGGGATCATAAAGAAGGCACCAAGTCCGTACATTAATCCGCTTGTGGTTGTAGCTAAGTCAGACAATAAAGTTAGATTATGTGTTGATGCACGGAAGTTAAATAGTGTTACGATCCCAGAGCACGATGAACCTCCTCGAGTCGATGAATTGCTCCGAAAGTTCCACGGGACGAAGTTTTTCTCGACAACCGATTGCACATCAGCTTACTGGCAGATGAGGCTTCATCCGAATGATCAGAAATATACAGCATTTATTTACAAATCAGTTTCTTATGTATTTCAGCGTGTGCCTTATGGGTTGAAAAATAGTGGGGCTGCTATGATCAGGTGTTTGGACGGAATAGTAGGTCCCGAGGCCATGTCCTTTGCGACCATATTCGTAGATGGTTTGTTAATATCATCTCCCACTTTTGATAAACATTTAGAGCATTTAGAATACTTGATTAAGAGATTTAAAGCAGAAAATGTCACGCTTAAACTATTGAAATCAAAGTTTTGTCGACTAAATGTTCCCTTTGTAGGACATATTCTTACTCCTGAGGGGGTGAAAGCAGACGAGGAAAAAATAGCTGCGGTGCAACGTGCCCCAGCACAGAAAAATAAAAGGCAATTACGTAGCTTCTTGGGTTTATGTAATTATTATGCTCGATTTTGTCAAGGCTATGCGCACGTCATTACTCCGCTTCGTTCTTTACTAAAGAAGGGTGTAGTGTGGAAATGGACTCCAGCTCATCAAGCCTCTTTCGAGAATGTAAAGAAAAAATTTCTAGAAACTGTGATGATAGAGTATCCAGATTTTACGAAACCAATGTTTTTACAAACTGATAGTTCAGGTTACGGAATAGGGGCGGTTTTGTTTCAGAAAGATAATGAAATGCATGAGAATGTTATCGCGTTCATAAGTCGCGCTTTGAAAAGGAGTGAATTATCCTATACGACAACCGAGAAGGAAGCCTTAGCGGTAGTGTGGGCATTACAGAAATTACGTACGACCATTCTAGGGAGTGATTTAACAATACTCACGGATCATAAGGCGTTAACATTCCTCCTAAAATGTAAATTAAACAATAGTCGATTGACTAGGTGGAAGCTAACCCTTCAGGAATATGATTTTAAGATAGAATATTGTACGGGCAAAGAAAACATAGTACCTGATTGGCTGAGTAGAACGATCCCTGAAGTACAGAGTGAGGGACGTGCCGCTAGTGAGGATAACATGGTAGCCTTTATTGACCTTGAAGTTATGGAATTTCCGAAGGGCGGGATACAAAATTTGTCTATGTTAAGGGTGGGAGATATCCACGTAGGAAGGATTCATAGAAAGATGACGAATTTGATGGATCGCAATGATCCGGAATACGACGAAGTAAGCCGTCTGGCGGCCAAGTGTCGTTTAATTGATAATATTGTGTATAAAGGGTTAGGAAGAACGAGAGAAGAATACAAAGAATGGGTACCTAGGGGTTTATGGGATGATTTGGTATGGCACGCACACACGAAATATGGCCACTGTGGCGTTACTAAGGTGGTGTGGTGGCCTCTCGCGCGTATGGACCCTAATGGCGCTTAGGACCCACTTGGCATGCTCGAGCGGTAGCCGTGAAAATACGGCATTCTTCCTTTAGAGTTGAAAAATTGAAGCCATGGTAACACCGCATTCGTAAGGAAAGGGTTAAAACGCCCCTAGCGTTTTCCAGTTGTTTATGGATAGAGTTCTTAGAGGGATGGCTCCAACGGAGTGCCTAGTGTAACTCGATGTCATTGTCCTTGGCGGCTCAATAAAGGAACACGATTTGCGTCTTAGTACAGTGTTTGAGAGGCTAGAAAATTCAGGCATGTCTAATTAGCCTATCACGAAACAGAGGGCGGTGTGCCTCCGCCAAGCGGAGTTTCCGTTCGGTATAAGATGTCACTCCGTCCGCGGACCCAATACCGTTCGTAATTTCTCGCATGCGAATTCACTCGCGCGATCGATCTCGCGCAACGAGCGTTCGCGGTGGAATTCGGAGCGACCGAAGGATCTTCGAAGAGTGGTTTGCGAGGGAGAAAAAATCCTCGCTTCATGACATGGCAATGCCGGCAGGGTAAGGCTGCCGGACAGCGTGCACCCCACCCTTTCTCTATGTACCCTTTTTTCCGGGAATTCTGCTTTGTTGCTAATGGCGTTGCTAATGTCTGTTCCACGCGTTCTCTGCAATATGCAGATGCATACCTAGTAGGTGTTCGTTATGATTCTGTTGGATAATTCCATAAAGTATTCGAGGAGTTACAAACTCAACGTTGGCTTGATTTTGGAAGAAATTTGTGGAACAGCAACAGTGAATCCGAAAATAAACCACAAGTTATAAATTCAAGAACTAAAATGTCTGTGAGTAAAATAATATAATACATTCTTAGTCTTCTAAGATGTCAATGGACTCGCTAATTATAAAAAAATACCTTACTTTCATCCGACAATGCCAGCGATATAGGCTCCACCTCAGGAAAGGGAGTCAATTCATTGACCAATTGCCTCGCTAAATCCTTATTCAGCCTTTATGTTTTGATGAATCTCCCAGTGAATAGGGGGTTTTCGCTGATTCGAAGCGAGGGCTGGAATATTTTGAATATCACCACGTAATTGCAGTCTCACAAACGTAGCAACTATTTCGCAACCATTCTCGTGCGCGCAAGAGAGTATTTCACCAGGGTGCAAGGGAGTGATAAGGTTAGCGGGGGAGGGTGTGAATTCATCTCCTTGCGGGCCCACAGTGCGGCCGTGGCGACTGCAAAAGGACTGAATCAGAAAGCAGAAGCACCTGAAACCCTGCGCGCCTCCGCCTCGCGTCGCCTTGACACTTCAAGACATTACAACGCCGCGTCAATATGAAGCTCACCCTGCTGGCGCTGTCATTCAGTGTAGATATTTTTTTCATTGCAGATGTGTCGAGCGTTTCGACTTTGTTGTTTAAGAGACTCTTTTATGTGACTACATTTTATTTGTTTACTTTAGTCTCTTAGTGTATTGTAAAAAAGTTTGCAATGGATAAATTTGTTACCAAAAAGGTGCGCTTAGAAGTTGATGGTACTGCAAGTCAACCTCCGACAATTATTGTGTCGTCAATTGCTTCATCGTCTTCAAGCAAGAAGTGTTCACAGCCGAAACCTGGACAATCCGGCGGAGAAAGGTCATTTCAGAAGTCTTGATTGACCAAATATGCATGTCTAGAATATGAAGCATCTACCGAAAAAGTTTATTGCAAAGCCTGCACAGAGGCAGATGCTAAAAATCTATTACAATTTTCTTCAAAAAATAAGATGCATTTATTTCCATATGCTTTTCTAACTGGAAAAAGGCTTTGAAAAAAATCCGTCTTCATGAAAGTAGTGTTCTGAGACTAAATTCCATCACTTACCGAAGTGTGGTCTCCCAATTGAACGAACAGTTAGATGGTGATATGAAGAAAGGCCGTTTAGCTCTTGAGACAATTTTTACTACCGTGCAATTTCTATGCCGACAAGGACTAGCAATTGGAGGACACGATGATGTAAACTCAATTTCTTTTCAATTGTTGGAACTCCGAAAAAAAGACGTACCTGAGTAAAAATATTGGTTAGGGCGTTCGGGGTACAAGTGGACATCCCACGATATCCAAAACGAGATCATTGATCTACTAGGAAAGAATGTGTTGAGAAAGGTATTGGCTTCAATCAAGAAGACTGAACATTATTCTATTACAGTTGACGAAACAATAGATTCTTCGATTCACGAACAAGTGTCATTTTGTATTCGTACTGTCGATGATTCCTTAATCATCAACGAAGATTTTTTTGGCTTATACGAGATCCCCAACACTGAATCACAAACTCTATTTATTATTATAAAAGGTGGCTGGCTCGTCTTGATTTGTCAAGGGATAACTTAAGAGGACTAACTTAACTATGGTGGTGCCTCGAATATGAGAGGTAGGTTCAAAGGGCTACAAAATTTAGTTTTGGATGTACAACCAAAAGCACGTTATGTGCACCGCACTGCTCACAGTTTAAACTTGGCAGTTGTGGACGGTTTCCGCGCTCTCTTATGTATGAGGGATATTATGGCTTTTGCCAAGGACTTAATAAACACCGTAAGGGAATCCACCAAAAGGATGGGACTTTTCAGAAGCGTACGCTGTGAGAGCGCCAACGATCAACCTGGTCTACGACCTCTTTGCCCGACTCGATGGACAATTCGAGCTCCCAGAATTTTGAGAATAGTGAAAAACTTGAAGAACTTCTAGAGCTTTTTAAAATATTTAGTGCAGAGGGCACAACAGAGGCAGGTTACAAATGTGCAGGCTACCTTGAGTCGATGTTACAATGTAAGACTAATTTATTTTTACGTCTTTATTGCCATGTAATGAACCCAGTAGAGGATGTCAATGAAAATATACAATGCCCTCATCTAAGTGTTTCTGATCTCGGAAAAATATATGAGGGCTTGATTTGTATATTGAATGGAAGGCGTGATAGTTTTGAACACTTTTGGGAATTGTGTGTACAAGAGAATCCTTCACAAGTTGATGATCCTTCGCTTCCGCGGAAACGACTTACGCCAAAGAAATATGAAAACGACAAAGCCAGCTCACCACACACTTTCAAAACCCCAAAGGAATACTACTAAGCTATTAACATTAAAAGTTTGTGAAATGGTGCAATCTTGCATTACTGAGCGGTTTGCATCCACTGGACTCACGCAGGTTATTGTAGTTGAACAAGAGTGTTTGCTTTTAGTGAACAGAGGAGAAACAAAATTTGTAAACTCAACTGAGTTTTTCAAAAATGACCTCAACATTGAGAGATTGCGCTTACACTTGCACATGTTAGCCGATATCGCTAATAAAATACAGCTGGTCTAAAAAAACATGCGTGATGTAAAAAAGTACATTACTTAAGAGCCTGCAGTTGGAGAAATGTTATGCGAAGTAGTGAAGTGCATTAAGTTTCTCCAAGTACTTCCAATAACGACAGCGACAGCAGAACGGTAATTTAGCGCCCTTAAGGCCGTATCACACTAGCGACTGCGACCGCCGCTGCGGCTGCGACCGCGGCTGCGACTGGCCCGTCGACCAATCAGAGCGAGGCAGTCGACGCTGCGACTGCGACTCCGAAGAATAGCCGACCGGCTATTCTTCAGAGTCGCAGTCGCAGTCGCAGCCAATCAGAGAGCTCCATTTCAATCTCGCGCGCTGGCGGCAGACGTGTTTGTTTGTTTTGGTTACCGTAGCGAGGGAAGTTCAAGAAGGTTATAAGATAACGCTGAGATAATTTCGGATTTTTAAAGTGAAGATGGAAGCCCAGTATATTGGATATTGCACCCGAGTACACAGGTGAATGAAAATGAAGTACGTTTTAACATATTTTAGGAACATTTTCAACAATTGCTGCTCTCTATCTATTCCTTGGGCTTTCGTAAACAAACAAGCCACAAGCAGAAACGTTCATACGTGCGCATGCGCGATCGTGGCGTCGGCCGCAATGTGTGATGGGGTGTAGTCGCAGCCGCAGCCGCAGTCGCGGTCGCAGCGGCGGTCGCAGTCGCTAGTGTGATACGGCCTTTAGACGTCTGAAATCATATCTTCGATCAACAATGGGACAGAAGCAATGGGGAAGTTGCATGAAAATTTTTTCATCGAAATAATACATGATTCTTATAGCAATTTTCACCAGGAATCCATTTTCACCAATCAAACTTCTCGTAAAACATTGATTTTATCATTAAAATGTATTTAAAACAGTGAAATCCGCCTGCAAACGCGAAGTTAGCTCTGATTGTTGGTGACGTCATTTCTCCCTACGTCGCGACGCGTGGTTATCGTTTTGCATGCACGGCCGCAGAAGCTACAATGAAGCACTCGTTGAGTAAGAGAATATCTCGGTATTTTTTTAATCCGTGTTTTCTCTGAGACATGTTATGATGTTATTTAGCCATGTAAAATGTTTATCATCCATTTTCTATACTCGTAAATATGTCGAATATTTGCGAAATGGAAGACGGTTTCGTGTAAGCTGTTGCAATAATCTCCCAAAGGTGGATTCCATAATATTATGATGGCTTTATATTTTAAAAGTAACCCGGACTTTTTGGCTGCATAATTTAGAGAAGTGAAGGCTTCGCGGTAAGTTTGTCTAGTTTATTTTATCATTAATGGGCCAGCTTTTACGAATACAGAAGTAACTACTTGGCCTCTATTCAAAATTTCTGCATGAAATATTGCTGCATCTAGTTACTGCTAATGTAGTTTATATGATATGAGTTATGATTTTTTGCTTTCAGTATATCAGCTCTTTGATTCAGTATGCTGTCAAATGCTTTCTGTGCACAGATTAAGGTAATTTCGCTGTTTTTGAAATGAAAAATACAACTTTATTTTGAAAAAAATTGTTTTAAAGGAATCGTTCAAAGTATTTTCCGACGCTATCTTCAAATTTTCCCCATCATTGTGGCAGAACCCGATTATCGTTACGGTATAACTGTTTGTCTTTTAGAGCTATCATGTAATCCTGTTTTTGCACCAAATTGTTATCAATGCAGGAATGAAGGACAAGCTATTCTCACAATCCTTATTACTCTCTCAACATGTATCCTAAAGCTTTCCATTTGCTTAGTTAGCTTAACTTCATCTTAAGAGATCTTTACATTCTTGGAAACACTTGATGGTCTAATTAACTCTAAAATTTTATCACTAAATGAGTGAACAGTTTGTTGGAATCCGCGATCTGCCACTACCCCATACCCTTTTGGAATTTGCTCAATAAATTCAGTGGAAGAGAAAACTATCTATTGCCCAGCCACCATAACCCCTCGAAATGAAATTTTCTAAAGAAGAATCATATGATTTTTTTTGATTGAGTTTAGATAGAAATATTAGAGCTATAAACATTCCATTAATTTTACAGTAATGTTAAAAGCTGATTCCTCTGAAATAATTACCTTTGAAAAACATTATTTCTATTTTTCTGTACAATCAGCATTATACTGTACTGATTGCTGTAAAAAAAACGGTTTTAGAGTTACCTTAGCAATTCCCTTTTTTCGGTTTATTTTAGCATTATACCTTTCGCAGCGTAATAAACTAAGCGCAGTTTGATATACTTATCGCAGTAAAAAAAACTGATCTATAAAAGAGAAAATGCGTTATATGTCACTCACTGCAGTGAGGACTGAACTATTTTTTTATAATCCTATTCTGGTTAAACTTTGCCAATTTAGGTTACCTGGCTTTTCAATTTCTATTTCTAAACAATCAATTATTGACACTACATGCGAATAGCGAGAAGGAAAGGGAATTGGCTTATTAAGCAACATCTTATTTTTGTCAAACCAAAAAACTAGATTTTTCAAAAAACTAACCACTGGAATAATGGAAGAAAAGAAATATTGTGCCGCTGTCGAGGGCGAGACATTGAGATTTGCTGGGCTAAAATATTGAAGGATTCGTTGAGTCTAATTTTCCTTGACATAACCATGAGAAGTAATCCAGTCTTTCGTGATAGCAAATTGACCATAACATAATTTTCACTGGCTATCCTCGAATACAACGCTGGCTTTTTTCCATCAAAAACAAAGTATACTTGGCCCTTTGGCTACATATCTCCCTGTCTGATTCCATATCAGAGCTGCTGCTGCTGCCGCCAAATTAGGAATCACTTATCACACTCTTCTTCAGTAGTTGAATTGCTAATTTCACTAGCTGCAATACCATCTAGCTTTTACAGGCGGAAGAACCTCATACGAGAATTAGCAGCATTGGCAGAAACAGGTTTTTTTTCTGAATACCAACAGTTTTTGTTTTTGGCTTCAATTGGCAGTACTTTTCCTGACCTCGACTTTCCACTACTTCCTCAGGTTGTATTACCTCCTGTGGCACAAAGTCAGTTGATTGGAGGATGTAGTGGTTATATATCAGTGAGTTTCTTACACATTTTACGCTCCTAGGTAGCAGATATGGTTTTGAGGGAGTTCAGATAGGAATACTACGCATGTTAATCAATTGATTTCGGAGAGAGGGAGGGTAGACTACTGCAGTGGCGAAGCGGGGGGGGGGGGGGTTTGGGGGATAACGCCCCCCAGAGCTCAGAGATATTTTTCAGTTTAACCTATTTTGCATAATTGGATTAATATTACTTGTAGAATAGTATAAGGATTAATAAAATATCCCTCAGAAGGCCGTAAAAACTCACCATTTTAAACCATTTATCTGAAATATTTTCTGGCGGAGGGCCCCCGCATCTCCCGCTCCCACCCTGGCGGGTAAGCCATACCCCCAGCCTTCCCAGGCGCCTGAAAACCCCCTGGCCTTAATTCCTAGCTGGGCCCTTAGCCTACTGTACATATTCTTATCATGATTAATCATTGATAAATTCAGAAAATACAATAAATTTAAGCCATCGGATAATACGACGGCCGTTTTTTTTCAACCTTTGATAGCTCAGCAAAAACACCATGCAAGCGACCGGCGGGTACTGCGCGAACAGGGCAGCTGCACGTCCTCTGCACCACACGCTCAAGTCATTTTCAACATAATTCTGCTGTAATTACTTAAAGTGATCTTTACAAACAAATTCCGTCGTTTTCGTCGATAGATCGTTCTTCTTCTTCATCGCCTTAACCCACTATATTCTTCTCGTTTCACCATTCATGACGACGAATATAATCTAATATAACGACGAATATATCTAATAAATAATTTCGTGATGTATTTGAAAAAATAGGCACCACGTAATATTTATAATTCGACATAAAAGCACTTCACGTAGGTAAAAACAACTTCTTCCTGGCATAGGAATACCGCAACAATCTTCTAACTCCACGCCTCGGACGTTAGCAACTCTGTTTGGGGAGAAATGACGTCACTCCTCTTGGACACACTACTTTCGCTCGCACCCCCCACTCCTCCACTTTGACCTTTAATATCTCGAAAACTACTGCTAGTAATGAAATTTCCCCCTGTATATATTATTTCCTAGAGGTTTACGACATTTTGACAGCGTTTTTAAAAAATGTGAAAATTCCCCATTGAACAACTTGGCTGTTCTCCACCGTGATGCTTTGGCTGAATTGGATATCCGACCAGTCATCAACGACTTCATATATACAGTAATCCGGCCAGACCTTTCTAAAGACACTCTTGCACTTATAACGATATTTATAGAAATATTAAAAATCTTTACAAAACAGATAAATACATACAGAATGTCACTTTTTCAGTTTCAAAATGTTAGTGATAGGTCAATACTGTATTATATATTACGATTATATCTATGTTTCGTACTATAGCACTGTATTATTTATTTTCAATTACCTACTTCAGTACTTTTAGAGTGTAAGACCCAATTAAAACCCGCTGTTTACAACCTTGTTGACTGAAAGTATTAGCGTACTTGATAAACTTTGCTAACTACATTAAAGGATTAACGTTGAGATATTGTTTTAATTAAATGAACTCGGAGTCTTCTTCTAAGTAAACTAAAATTACCTACATCACTTGCTAATAAAAGTGCTATTGTTGAGCAACAGCAATATTTTTTGCTTTATTCTTTTTATGATAGTTTAGAATTTATTTAAATATAATTTTAGTTTGTTCAGAGCTATATATTCACTGCTCTGTAATAGTCTATGAGCGTAATTATAACTGTAAATGAAATTAGCTTTTTTACTAATTACCGTGCTGTAGCTGTTTTGTTTCTTTTAACAAAGCCAAAAAATGTGTCAGGCTTGTAGAGTTGCACGAAGTATCGAGTTATAGAGTCAGGGTTCTAATGTTGATCATATGACCCCTCTAAAAGGCTTTTAAAAAACTTTATAACTCACTATTTTTCATCTAAAATTTACAAAATTTCCCGGGGGAAGACCCGCGAAATGGGCCCCCCCAATATTTTTTATAAGTCGGCCCCCCTGAGCGAGAGCTATTCTAATAGGAATCTATACCCAGTAGGGAATTTTAAATAAACAGATATCGCAAAATTCTGCTCCTCCTTACTCCATTAGGCCGGCGCTTACTTTTCCAAAAAGATCCAATTTAAAAGTTCGTGGTGTCAAAATAAGCGAAATGGTGAGGAAAAAATATAAAAAAGTTTCAGGTTCGCGCGACGCCGGATAGCCGTGTCTAAGGCGTCAACGCAGGAGGGGCCTTAATGGACTTATTTTGAATGCTGAGTTTTTCGACCCGGATAAAACGTTTTCTCCAGTAAACATTAAAATGTAGAGCTCTTTTGGACAAAAATTACAACCATTTAGTCCTATCTCGATTCCTTCATGCCGTAACGCTGACACAAAGGTGCCCGCCGATTACGCCCACCTCCTCACCGCCAAGCGCGCCCCGCATTTCTTGATTCGCACGTCAAACCTTAGTCCCGTGGATCATCCCTCCTTCCCCATTACATGCTTGCAGAGTGGATATTGCGTGAGTGATAATGACAAGCCGGGGTCCATGTGATTCATTTGCCAATGTGATTTTACAAAAAGTACACTTTAAGCGAAAAGAGGGAGGTAAACTAGGATTTTCGCGAGGGAATTGCGTTGAAACGACTATATGAGATGTCGCGACATGTCGTTTGATTCCCATGTCTTACAATCAAAGTTGAATTTACACTCTTTCACTTCATTTTATTTCTTTGCACTGAGGCGATTTTTTACCTATTTATTTCTCGACTAATTTAATCCTCATTACTTTGAATCAACAAACATCTCAAGAACTAATGCAACAGTTTATTCCAAAAACGTCAAGCGTTTCGTATTTGATTCTAATTATACTGTTCATCTTGTCAACGTACCTTGTGTGATGTCTTAAAATTGATGTCTTAACATAGTGTATTATTATGCGGGTCCTCGTTTCCTCCGTTCTTTAAAATCTTTTCATCTCTACATTAAATTTGTTAACTCCTTCCTCCAATTACAAATTGGTTTGTAGAAAGATTTGATTATTCATTTCTTGATTGGTACATAGAGACAGAAGGAGACATGTGCGAAGTCGAAAATTCCACGTAGAAATGTACAATATTCGGAGCAATTCATAAAAGAAATGGCAAATTGCAGGCTTCTGTTGAATATAAAATATACAGGTACTTTACGTTTTAATGAAAGATACTTTATTGCATTTACTGTGACTTCAGCGTCTCCATTGGATTTAAGTGGCCATTTGTAGAACTCCGTATTTTATTATTCTTTCTGAATATCGCTCGAGGTACTCTTCCAATCGTGGTAAAAATATAAGAACATTGCATTGTCATCCAAGATCTGAACTATACTGAAAATTTTAGAGCTCTAGGTAATCAGGAAGTGATCGAAATTTGAGTTGCTAGATTTTCCCGGAAGGACAAACAAGAAAGCGAGTATAATAAAACGTGGAAAAATGCCATGGATGGAAACTAGTAAAGAAAGAGCTAGGCTTTTGGTTGGAGCAAATATGGAAATATGGTTCCGAAAAGCTGCCTCTGCTGATGATAAGGAAATGGGATACTCGTTGTCTTAAAAACGTAAAGTTAAAACCGGTGAAGTATTTAAACAGTTCAAACGCTTGGATGACTTGTGACCTTTTGTCCAAGTCGCTGATTAATTTGAACAGAAGGTTTGTTAAAAAAAAGCGAGAGGTTGTCGTCTTCATGGACAATTGCACTGCCTACAACACCATACATGTTATGGAAAATGAGAAAGTGAATTTTTTCCCCAGCCAATATGCCATCTGTTGTCCAGCCGATGGATCAAGGGATCATCAAAAAATTGAAACGTTCATGCAGAAGTTTGCTGGTGAAAATTACCCTGTCCGGAAGTGGAAACACTCTAAAAATAAAGCTGGATATTCTACAAGCCTCCCAAAAGTGCAAAAAAGCATGGGAAAAAGTGAAGCCAGAAACAATAAAAAAAACTATTTCAAAAAAGCCGGTTTTGTTAAAACCGAGGAAGAGAGCGTGGAAGAGACCAAAACGGAAGCTGTTCCTCCATTCGACGATTGGGAGGATGTGGTAACCGACCATCTCGCACGAAGACTTCCTCAATGTCGATGAATTTGTTGCGGTTTGCGGGGAAATTAAGCAGAGAAGCACGACAGTGACAAGCAAGACGAAGACGCAGACGGTTCGGGGGGCGAGATTGCTGGATCATCAGCAGAAGAAGTACCGCAGCCAAGCGCAGAGAAGACTTTTTTAAGAAAGCCGAATTAATGTAAGTGATTCATACTTCAACTCTTTGAATATTTTCGAAACTTTTATAACAGCCGAGAGACTTAATTCGAGGAAACGGAAAAATTTTATCCTTTTTTGAAAAACAGCATTATTTTAGCTATCATAGGGATCTCAAATCCGGCCTATGGTAAACTATGTGGGCTCTGATTGCTAGGTCACAAAGTAAACACATAAGATGAATTTTAGCTGGCAAACGATCTACAAAATCTTACAGGATAATAAATAGATAAATATTTTTAAAAAAGTTCGTATTATAATTTATAAATCGCATAATTATTTACCTGCTAGCTTCTACTCCACGCTTCTCGGTACTTACGAAGCAATCACTGTTTTTTTTTCGGAAAATTAGAAATAAATCCATAAAGGAGTTGACCAAAAGTAAACGGTCGTTAGTAAAAAAATTGGTAGCATACTTCCCCTTTCTCCATAACACCATTTTTACTGGCAAAGCAGTTTTTTACAAGTTGTAGCGATAAATTGTATTTGCGCGTGTTTCAGTAAAATCCTACTCCCAGGTAAAATGTTTGTTATTTAAGTGTTGATCAATTTGCGCCCAATAGTTGAGTACTATAATTAAAGCTCATAGTTTAAGGAATATTTCTGTATGGCATACAATCTAAATTGCTTCAGTGAGTTTTGTAACGAATAGACTTTATTGTAGATATGGCGATGGGGAAAGTTGGCCTAGCGACGACGGGGCCCGTCGGCCACCCGGGCCAACATGCCCCAACCTAGGCATTTCTTCGTCAAAAGCGGCCTAATTTTGAATAGACGGTCAATTCCATCATCAATTGAGCTGTCATTCAGGTGTAAATGACTTAATATTGTTTCAAATCGGTTACAATGCATGCTTGCCAACAAGAGTGTGAGGAAGTACCTTTTGTTAAGTTTTGTTACCTTTTTGGACCAACACATACGTTTATTAAGGTAGTTATCGTAGCATTAGCATTACATGTCATATTACCTGGCTTTATCATGTCATACGTTCCTCCTTCTCCAAAGCTAGATTTACTTCTTTTCTGTTTAGAATATATGTCACTGTTTATGCAAATGTGCTTAAGCAGTTCATCCGAAAAAAAAAAGGAAAAAATGTCGAGCGAACTTACGCATTTGATTGCCTCTTTAGTAAGAAGGATTGGATTACAATTTAAATTGAGCTCGAAAGCTGGATTACCCTTTCCTCACTTACATGGATTACTTTTCTGTTACATTTGAGGGTAAGCTTGCATCAATAGTTAACTCCAGAGGTTCCGCTGGGTCTGCGATTAGTCGTCTTTGGGAGCGTTGGGTTGCGTCTGAAATGATTAGACAAAGAATCAATTAAATTCACAGAGGCTACTAAATTATGAGCGCAGTGGTGCTAACAGACATCTAATTGAACGTAACATAGTATCACAATGTAACGCATGTCAACTGGAGCTAAAAAAAAACACGCGCGTCCGATATAGGAAGATGAAGATTCAAAAGTTAGTTTTATAATTTATTATTCGTATAATTATTTATCTGCTTGCTTCTACTCCACGCATCTCGGTACATACGAAGCAAACACTGTTTTTTTTTCAGAAAATTAGCCGCCATAAAAGAGTCGGCCAAAAGTAAACGGTCGTATTGTGCCTTCTTAAAACCTTCTTAAGTCAATTTGTCCCTTGAGGAAATATTTCAAAGGCCAAATGTGGTACACCTTGCGTTGAGGTCTGAAGGCGTTTCAGGTCACGTGACTTCAAGCGATATTCGATCGTTTTTAATTAGCATTTCATAACGTTTTTGGAGTACTAGGAGAGTTTTGGCTCATATATTTGGACTAAAGAAACATCATTTTCCGCAATTTTTAACCGAAAGCAACAGCATATACCAGTTATTTTTATACATTGACGAGAAGCCGTTAATACGAATGATCACCAGATAAGGGAAGTAGTGGATTGTGTTCTGCCGCGAATCGGTTTCTCATTTATTCTTTCGCCACGCCGCTGGAGCGACTTCATTGTCGTCGCTGGTGAAACTCGCGTTTTGTGAATATTATAATATTTTTATTATTATGTTGCGGTGTACGGGGAAATGAAGCAGAGGTGCTCGACAGTAAAGAGGTGCTCGATCATTTGGATCTCAAATCCGGCCGATTCGGTAAACTATGTTGGCTCTGATTTGCTAGGTACAAATTAAACACATAAGATGAATGACAAATTGACTTAAGAGGGATTAAGGAAGGCACAATACGGCAGTTTACTTTTGGTCGACTCCTTTATGGCAGCTGATTTTCTGAAGAAGAAAAAAAACAGTTATTGCTTCGTAAGTACCGCGATGAGTGGAGTAGAAGCAAGCAGGTAAATAATCATACGATTTATAAATTATAATACGAATTTTTTTTAAGTATTTATCTATTTACTACCCAGAAAGATTTGATAGATCCATTGCAAGCTGAAAATTTATCTTATGTGTATACTTTGTAACCTAGCAAATACAGCCTACACAGTTTACCGAATTGGCCGGATTTGAGATCCAAAGGATCGCTAAAAGGTAATAAAAAAGTATTTGATAAACACACAAATAAGCTTCTAGTACTTTCTTCGCTGTATTTCCTCGAGTTCCTTTTTTTGAATCGGGACCAACGAAAGCAATGAGCCGTAATTGTAGGTTTTACGTTGACATGCGGCGGACGTTATGGTTATCACAGTTATACATATTGAGTTTACCTTACCAAAAGTCTCGTATTTCTCGTATTTTCCTTATTTTTCTCCGTGCTTTAATTGTAATCATTATTTATTCTCGTAAATAACCACCTATGTGTTTAATCCTACAATGGGCAGACTCATAGGTGCATTTCTAGGTTTGTTTAAAAAGTGAAATAAATGACACATTTTGAATTAGGTTGCCATCAGAGGAAGACTGGCGATTCGATAAAACCCTACGGTAACCCTAATTCAAGAGTGTACTTACATTGAGAAATATCCCGTTGACAAGGTGGATAGAGTATTTAATTCCATTCTTTAGGTCATCAAGCACTTTCATCTCTTATTTTTGTCCATTGGGACACGAGAAAAAACCTTCTCCTGCGAGAAAGTAGAGATACTTGAGCTACAGGGCACTATACACGATTTACATGGTTTTCTTACGCTTTTCTCTTCAGTATCAATGCTGCAATATATTTGTTTCATCAAGGAAATTATGTATGTGTTACCACAATCTGCAATCATAATTTTTCCAAATCTCCCCAAACAATCCCCTTTTTTATTTCAACAACGCCTTGGCAACCCAAAATATTCACAATTTGGTGTTTGACGTTAAAACAGCAATTATATTCTTCAAATTAACGTTTGAGCCCCTGAATAGACCGATTTTCTATCCACTTCCTCAGTCCATAATCAGTGGATACCGTCCCGTGACTCCACGGTCCGTTGACTTCGTGTTTTCAAGCAGCCGATGAAGATTTATTTTTGAAGGCTCATCACTCAGCTAAAAACCATTATTCATCCGCAAAATGTTCGGCAAGTACACTTGAGGTAGCGACCTTTTTATTCTAATGCTCAAAAAAATTGTGCTTGTTCCCCGTAAATGAATTACGCGTCAATGAAGATAGAGTGGCATTATTCTTTATGGAAGGTAATATTGTGATTAATAAAAATAATTTTTTGCTACAACTGACACTAAGAATTAGCATTGCTTGACAGCATGACGTCTTTCATACCACCAACCTTCTCCACGAATTAAATTGATATCCCGTTAGTTTGATTCATGAATGTTAATTAATCTTTCCGCAGTATGGAACGAGTTTTTTTTATTATTTTCCACGACGTAGCTCTATGAAATAGATGTCGTATAGGACGACAAAAACACTATCTCAGATTCTAGATAATGGCACGGAGTTCCTCTTAAATTATGTACTCTTGAGAATAGACTGGTAAAACTTAAACTGTGTAACAATCCAGAGGCCATTGAACCAACCAACCACCTGGACCAATTTGTATGGAATGAGGCAGCCACAAATATTCTTTCATTCATATGGACAGTAAGCACGAAGGAAATGCCAGACGCAAACATATTCGGACAATGCCTTCCAAATTACCAAACTGCCTTTAGTCATTATACTCTTAAGAATTTCATTACGGACTACTTTGTGTTCCCGAAAAATTCGACAGAGAATAGCAAAATTGTGATCCCCAATTGCACTGGTCACGAATATGTTTAATAAACTTTTCAAGTAATTTGCCCTCTTTACTGGAAGGTATCAAGAAAAAATTGATGGGTAAAAAAAGTAATTGCCATTAACCCCTCAACGCCGTCATGCGTACCCAGTACGCGCCCTTTAAATTTCGTATGCCGCCGTCATGCGTACCCAGTACGCTTCCTGACCTACTGTTTATAATATTTTTTCTCCGCCAGATATTGTATGTTAAATTAAAACTAATTGCTCTATCTTTTAAAGAAATGTTTTTCCTTTCCAATAAAATATTTATAGCGGTTTTATGCCTTCAAGATTTTTTAAAAATGCTTCGATAAAATTCCGTTTTAAACCACCGCCTTGACGACTTCGGTCCAAAAACTCATCGCCTTCTTTCAGCTGTTCTTTCATGAAAACTTCCACCTATTCTGCTTGAGAGACGTCTAGAAGGGTCAGCTACTTTAGCTTGAGGTACGGTATCTTCTAAGCTCAATGCCATCTCTCCGTCTTCTCCTTGTTTGTCGTCACCTCGAGCCCCAAGTGTGTTTGGTCCGCCTCGTTAGTCCTAAGCGTCCTAAGCGAAGGGGCCATGTGCTTCGCTCTGCATTTATTTTTTTATTTTTTTTTTCTGGACAGTAATCAACGAAGATAAGATTCCATCTAAACAGTCAGCGTATACCAGGGCCCCTTCGAGATATTTTCTCGTCTCTTGAGGGAGCTTCTAAACCACGAGCTTCAGTCCACCCAGTCCACCAGAGTCATTCATGCTGTGTGGTATTCGTTCAGGCAGTGTGCTGAAATTCTCATCGGGTGTACTTCCTGTGTGTGGTATTTTTTATAATTGGGGATCCTACGAAATGGGAATAGTATTGAAAGGCAAAAAAGAGACTCGTAAGTCTGTTTGTGTGTTAGGCTATAGTAAAATCATTGATGGGGTGAATTTCAAGGACCTGTTACTGCATTCGTACGTAATGGAAAGAAAACGCCATTACAAGTGATGTATGAAGTTATTTAGGAGACTATTGAATGAGGCAGTCCTAAATTCATGTTGTTCACAGGAAAAACACGTATAAAAATTTGACTTATCATTTCGCGTGCTATTGGGCGAGATAATGTTTTTGAAATATCCAACGTCATACGAACTGTTTGGACTTGGCCGTCACTCATTACACAATTTAGTACCAAGACTCACAAAAATTGATTTCTTAAAGACAATTCCTGCAGCTGGGAAGAAATCAAAGTCTCAAAGGAGGTGTGCAGTTTGTGCGTAACATGGGAAATGAAGAGTTTGCGTGTACTGTTGTGAAAAATGTGTGGTGGGATTATGTTTGGATTGCTTCAAATCATGTCAGAGCAGATTCTCTAAGGTAAATCATTTGAATATTTGGATATTGACGTTTGAAACATTAGCATGTGATTACCTACATGAAATGATACGGTAATAATGGAACAAAGTCAGAGAAGTGGGCGGAGAGGTAAATTTTCAAGTAGGCGAAACGGGTAATCCTATCGAAAGTATCCAATCTGTTATGAAATTTTCAACCCCAAATAACTAAATTACATCATGTAATTGTATTTTTTAAATGCATGGAATGTTAGAGATCTCGTAGCTTATTCGAAACCAAATAAAAACATTTCAAAATTGAAAATTAATTCATTAGTTCATAAAAAGAGATACATAGAACAATAAATATTTTTCCAATCGCTCGAAAAATTATTATATAGTAGCGCATTATAATACGCAAGTTTACAAAAATTAATTTACGCAAGTTAATTGTTTCACTGCCCCCTCAACCTCTCCCATGATGATATTTTTACACCCCAGATATACTGCATTCAACCCTGTTACCAGCACAATGTTTTACCTTGAAAGAAGTGATTTTTGGGCACAAAATGTGCAGGAGGGATTTAATTTTTCATAAAATTGGATACATTACATTCAATATTGAATTAAATCCCCGTACTCATCGCGAGCACCCTTTATTGCTTGGCAGGCCATCTTAATGGATGCAATTGTCTCTTTCATGCTCTCGGCCAAACTACTTAAGGCAATCGCCTTTGCCTCACTGTGCTGAGTCCTCTCTTTTGCTGCCAGAGCCAACGTGCAATCGGAATCATCATCTGAAAAACTAATAGTTAGACTTGTTTTATATGACTCTGAAGTGTTTCATTTTATAATAACGTCCTAGTAGCTTAATAAATTATTACAACGTCATTTATTTTCTATAATCTCAATCAAGGTTTGTGCTTGGATAATGTACTAGTAATATTAGAATAATAACATTGACTGACGGTTGTTCAGGAATATGTAAGGCAACATGAAAATAGTTCTATCGCAATAGCAGCTAATACGCAAACCCTGAGGGAGAGCGGCGAACGGGCATGATGCCAGAACGAGCGCGGCGGCATGAGCCGCCCATATCTACCGTTGCCTCCGATGTCAGCGGATGTCATCACAGCCCGGAGCAATCGCCTCCTGGCCATTCACCTTGGAGGCGGCTCGAAGGAGGGCCATGAGGGCATGGTTGAGTCGGCGCCGGAATGGGACGACTGCTTCGTGGCCTGACGTGTTTGTAAGGAGGATGTGGAAGGAGGTGCTAAGGTCCAAGTAAGTTAGTTTGGAATAAGACATGTAACTTCGAGTAAGGAAACAGTGATCGCAATAGTGAGTGATGTGGAGGATACAGTGAATAATGGGTGGGAATAAAGTGCAGGAACCGGGAGTGAGGAGGACGCATCCGTGTGCAAGGCTGGTGAGGATGATTTTAACGGCGAGATTGTAAGGAAGTTGTATCATCTAGGTCGGTATTGGAACCTTAAATCGGAAGGTAGATAGATTCGTGAAGGAACAATTGGAGGGGAGCATAAGAGTGCCAAGGCTTAGCCCCTGGGTTTCACCAACACCACCTAGACTAAGGCCTGAGTGCTGAAGGCTTGAAATCCTCTGACGTCACGAGGCAGAGGCCTAGCGAATTCAGGCAACCCTCTCGTTGCTAGCGAGACCTAATAATAAATAACTTGAAAAGTACATTTAAAACGTGTATCCTGCGTGCCAACATCTTTTTTTTAAATTACTGTTGTAGAATGAATAACGAATGCTGTCGTGTTAGTAATGCAAGAAAGTTAATGAAATTTGTGAAGTGATTCAGCATCAATAAATATAGCGATATAATGAATTTGTGTTCTTGTTTATTTATTACAGTTTTTTTATTAGATCCTGGTGTCTTATTTAATCGCACGTTCGCATTTTTTTTCTTTGAGAACCTCGAATCAACGCAAGATTTATCAATGGTAAGTGAAATTTGACTGGTTCCTGTTAAAATTCTTCCAAGGGTCTTTAATATTTCTAAAAAAGCTTTCCGATTGTGAAGGAATTTAGATGAAGTCTTTCTACTATCTGACGAATCCGATTAATGAGTTTTGATATTTCGTAAAAAGATCGGCTTTCTACGGTTTGTTTAAAAGTGAAAAATATGCATTTACAGTAAAGTTTCCTTGAGTGGGTCATGGTTTGCATAGACGCGAATTTAATGGCTATGATAAATACGCGGTTGTACTAGTTATGTTCATCCTTTGATTTTCGAAGTTGGACGAAATAGATAATTCCCGTAAATTTACAAGAGACGAGCTTTCAGTACGATGAATGGTTCACAATCGGCCGGATGGCCTTTGGGTTGTGACGTCACGCGCGAGTCCTCAGGCCTTCTCTCTAGGTGGTGTTGGTTTCACCCGTTGTGATTGTTTCGAAAATAAATCTGAGCCGAAGCAGACGCAGGTAATGACAAATTACATGGCAGACAATCGCAGATTTGCGATACAACTTTTTAGCGCCTACGGGCAAGGTGAACCGCCAATTCCATCAAAGTTGTGACCACAAACGCATTCTTAAAAAAATATATGATAAATCATCACCAATACTTAGCTGGAGAGTCTTAATGACATACAAAAACACTTTTGTGAAATAAAGAAACATCTGCAGCTCTGCATTCCTTTGGTGTAAGTAACGGGGTTTGGAAAACTAATGCCTATTCATAGAGCACAAGAAAGGCACTTTATAAAATAATAAAAAATAACTTTTAGGCTGTTATCTATGAAAAGCAATAGAGAATTAAAGAAACACAAGATATGCACTTATTGTTGAAAGAAACTTTTATTTCAAGATTCAATGTGACATGGGGCGGTCTTGGGTGATTGGGGGCCCTCCGCTGGGGATCATGATGGGATGATCTCACAGTATCAGATGATGTCAGTGGAGGATTCGCTCGCCTCCCGCCCCTTCCCCCACCCGAAAAATTTTAGGAATTCGCTAGCCCGGAAATGGATTTTGACGCCAATTCTAGCCCTTAAAAACAAGTAAAATTAAAAAAAAAATATTATGAGAAAAATACTTTGAAAATAGAAAAATTCATAGCTTACAGAATTTAATCATACATAATGGTTCTATTATTTATTTGGTGAATTTCTTCTTTGTAAATGCCCTAAAATGTAATAAACCGCTGAAATAACCTTTTCAAATAATCATTTCAAAAAGCTAAAGTAAAGATGGGTTCAAACACAAGGGCCAGGTTCGTAGATGGCACGGTAATATTACAAGTAGGACGATAACGTTACGAAAGCTCAATGGGGAACTTGCATGGGTCGTCGATTGCTATAAAAACTATTTTGAACAGGTAAAACGGATTCATTAGCTCGCGAAAATACCTAAAGTTTCTCCATTCATCATCAAAAGAAATAAAAAAATTGACTTTGAAAACCGAGCAAAGTTTCTCTGAGCCGACCACTGCGCGAAGACACCCGAGCGTTGCCGAGGCCAGGCGTGACGTCATAGGTGACTAAACAACAGTAGGGAGTTGGGAAATAATTGACGCTGAGCGCATGCTGTAAAATTTGTTTTGAGGGAATATTTAGCCGCTCATCGCCACTCTATTTTGTTCTGTTATTCTTGGACAAGTTTTCCTATTGCTATTGTGCCACGATTATCACTTGGGATACAAATAAAGCGACATCGAGATGATGAAATACAAGCGTTTTACCTCGTATATTTCAGTTATCAGACAAATGGATGGTAACGTTGCTTCTCGTTCGAATAGTATACCTGAAATTGATGTCACGACCCTCATGGAATTTGTTATGACAAATTATTGATATCCGTCGGCAGAAAATCGCAACGTAAAAGAAACTTGTAATATTGGAGGATAACGATCACGTGAATTATTCATAATTGCCTCAATTTTCCCAATTTATTGGGATGATCCATGCTTCGATGCATTTTCTAACCGTGTACCACTCCGATTATTCCAGTTTAATCTAGTTTTATGCTAGTGAAAACACTTATTACTTGACACACTTGTACATATTCAAGGTTTCTTCGGAAAGTATCTACGTTAAAGGTTTACTGGTGGAAATAGCTAGTGTTGGCCTAAGGAATTATATACCAACACGCCTTTAGATGCATCGACTATAATACATTTAAGTTTCAACAGGGTCACCAGCGCCTACCTTTGTAACAAGGGAGTTCAACAGAGTTGTGATGGCTTAATGACTCTTTTTGGCGGTGAGATTATTGAAGTGAAATATGAACTGTATACCATTAAATTATCACCTACTCAATTAAAAATCATCGGTGGAATCACCTGTGGGTTGAGTAGGCACGCTTGAATCACCCGTATTAGTGCACTGTTAACCCAGCGGTGGACTACTTATGGCAATGCCTTGTTATGCAGCCAGAGGTAACACGGGCTTTTTGCAGCATTCATACTCAGGCGTCGCGTTTTCGTACGCTTGAAAATTTTCACTTTTCATTTAATTGCAAAAACAGATATCATCATTTAAAAATCTAAAAGCATGAAATATGCACTCCAGGAGTAATAATCGTTCGATTTAGGCAATAAACAATAATAGGAAACCACCCTATGTAGACAAAAAAATGATTGGGTGAAAGGAGCACCTTGTACATGACATCAACAGTTTCATGTCTTGGTAGTTAACAGACACGGGACAACTATAGCTCTCTCTGTAATCCACACAATCAAACAGGCTGTGACACTAACAATATCAGATATAAAGACATACAGTACTCAAAATCTCACCATGAATTACTTCATCGTGTGCTTCCGAAAAACCTGGTGAATTTCTAAAATCACTGCAGTGTGTTTAGAAGAGAATAGCATTAGTGTCTTGCTTATACATCCACAAGGTCCATCGAATTGTTCCACATGGCCCAAAGTAGAAGACTTATGCAAAGTGCCATTAAAAAATACTCTGTGCAAATTGCGACTCATTCACCGTTTCCAGCCAGTAGCAGTGAGTGTTTGCACACATTGTATGCCATGGAAGTAAACAAGATTGAACTTGCTTTCACACATAGATGTAACCAATCATTCAGATAGGAATTTTTCACTGTTATGAATGCTAAGTAAAATGAAACTTCATTTTTATCCCCTTGAAGGTATGCAATCTTGGTGTAAAAGAGTCGAAAACATGCCTAACTTTGACATGCCTTAAAACAAAAAGTATAAAAATACTACCTTTTTTATGTTTTTTATTGAAAGCAGAACATTAAAACTACCCCCTGAGAAATTTTAAAGAAAATAAAAGGTGGCCTTTTTTAGTAATAAATTGTTAAATAATGACTAATTTTTATTGTTTAAACAAGTACTATTTGTTTATTATTGCTTCAAATGACTTGCAATATATGCCATAATGTGCATAAATGAATTATCTTCAAAATTAAACAATAACCACTGCATTACAGGCCATGGTTCCTTAGTAATCATCATTTATGTGATTTTTCATTTTTTACACTGAGGCCTGACACTGCAATGTTCAAAGGACGGTAGCTTTATGACGGTTCGATTCTGAGCTGAGATAAAGGCATCATTATTCATCATAAGGATACTGCTTTCACATATATAAATTTCAGAGAAATCGGTGATGGTCACCAGACATGATTTTGCACTATCTGCCTGATTTGAGATGAAATGGCCCAGTTACTTCCAGTTTTGCTGATTGTATTTTCCTATTTCCCATTATTTTTAATGATGTGAACTTCTATATCGTTCGCGGATTTTTCCTGAATTATTGAAATACGTTGTAGCTTGTGTGTGTGTGTTGGCAGCGGAAACGATTCGCGATCTCACATGTGAATTGTGTGCAGACTGTTTGGCTGTGAATTCGTACCCGTGGAACCGAGGAAATGGAGAAAGTATGTTGCATTTTTTTTAAATAAAAGTTTCTTTTATGGAGGACCATTTTTGTATTCCTGTCAGACATTTATTGATAGCGTAATGTCACCGTTTACGATTCAGTCACAATGGAACATGATGATGAATGATAATTACAACTCTTGACCGACATTTTTCAACCTTTTCAAAGTTTGTGCATTATAATCACTGGCACTGTAATTATCAGCAGTAGATTAATGGGAGTTTTTACGTTGAAAATAACGCAATTTTGGCACAAAAGATTGTCGTAGAATTCTTCAAGCAGCGAGCAAAGGCTGTATTCACCTTTTAATGCAAACACAGGCTGTCGTATACGAAGAAATTTCGGGTACCTACGAAGACATAGATGAAGTTATTGTGTATAAAAGCATAGCGGGCATAAGAAAACATCGCATTTGTTCTTCAATTGTTAACAAACTTCACACACAGTTTTATTTTAATAGCTTGATCGTGAAATGTCATATCTACGGTGAAAAACGGAGGTTAACACGCCACTCACAATTTTTACACTACCGTTAGACATTTATCGATAGCGTAATAGCACTTTTTACAATTCAATCACGATGGAACATGATAACTCTTGGCCGATATTTTTCAACCTTGTCAGACTTTGTGCATTAGAACCGCTGGCACTGTGATTATTAGCAATAGCTTAACGGGAGATGTCACGTTGAAAATAACACTATTTTGGAACAAAAAATGTTCCTAGATGTCGCCAATCAGCGAGAAAAAGTTGCATTGACTGGAATTCACCTCATAATACCAGGACAGACAGTCCTAAACGACGAATTCTCTGGTACCTTCGCATAAACGGATGAAGTTATGGTATATAATAGCTAAGCGGACATGAGTAAACATCAAAATCGTTCTAATTACATACATAATGAATGATATGCCGTCGATAACATCAACTTACAATTAACATATCCCCCTTCCAACAGCCGTGGCTCAGACTCCTACAACTATGTTATTTAGGTATTATAAAATTTTTGGTTTTACTGCTCCAGATTTATATTTTATGCCCTTACTTAGATATTAATATCATACATTATACAAATTATGACGGCTTCCGAGCCTCTATCGTCGTATATTTATATTTAAACGAGTCGATGGGCGCTTGAATTCATCAAGCGGGTAATTAGGGGGGTGGGAACATATTTGTGTCACCTGTGTTCAAGTATTGGGTGCATAAGTTGCTAAAGAAAAGCGAAAAAAAAAACACTCAAAATGTCATTGAAATAGGCCGAATGGGCGAACAACTCGCTCATTCGCCCTCAACAATACTTAAGGTCGTCTTAGTTACCACGATGATATGAACGTAAGGAGAACGTTTTGAAATTAATATTTACGTAATGGAGAGAAATTTAAATTTAATGACGGATGTACTTGTGAAATATAGCCTATTTTCGTATTTTAGCCCTTACCCTAGGATTGTAGCACCTCCATTTTTTGTTACGAGCGTTTGAACGCACCAAACTGAATCAAATTAAAGACATCATTTTTAGAAAATAAACGCACAGAGACTAATTCGGAAATGACTATCGCCATTAATATGTCTCGCATAATGAAGTAATGTTCGGATGTCACTGACGACGCATGTCTATTAATGCTGTCACCTTTTTATATCTGAGGAAGGTTTAAAAAACGAAACGAATTGATCACAATAAATATATGAATACGGTTAAGAAACTTGAATTGGAGAAAGAACCAAAGAATGCTCAACTATTCCCGTAGATGTTAAATTCTATTGATAATAGCAGTTCGACATATTTAACGAAAACGCAGATTTGAAATGTGTCGAATGGGAGCGTCGTATGGAAATATATTTCAATAGTGCAGCATGAACAATGCTATGATGAACATATTTATCAAATATCTTCGGTCTCACATCAATAGTTATAAAGAACGCCAATTTGCATATTTGCTACCATAATCGTATCGAATGATCAAGTATAATGACACATATATTGAAAATTCGCAATCCTATTGATTTAACTTCCACTCTTTGATCATCAACCCTAAAATTCCTTGTCAACTATGCCCTTGGTTGTAAAATCCTATATGTTAAAGCAATTCGATATATTTGAAGAAAAAGCATATTCGATATATATCGAAGGTGAGACTACATACAAAACATATTTCCATTTAGCATTGTGAGGAATACCAAGATGTACACATTCGCCAAATTTCATTGGTCCAACGGATATACTATTCAGGTTATGCCAATTTGTGTATTTGCTACAATAATCGAATCGATTTTTCGATCATACTGACATCTGTACTGTAAAATTCGCAATGCTATTGGTTTAACTTCCAGTCTATGGGTATCCACTATATAATTCCTGGTCAATTATGTCCTTGGATGAAAAATCCTATGTGTTACAGCAATTCGATATATTTTAAGAAAAAGTAGATTCGATATATTTCGAACGTGAGACTATATACAAAACATATTTCCATTGGGAATTGTGAGGAATACCAAGATGTACCCATTCACAAAATTTCTTTTGTCCAACGTATATACTAATCAAGTTATTCTAATTCGCGTGACTGTAAAATCCGCAACGATATTGATTTTATTTCCAGTCTATGGTCATCTACTACATAATTCCTGGTAAATTATGCCCTTGGATGCAAAATCCTATGTGTTATAGCAATTCGATATATTTGATGAAAAAGCATATTCGATATATATCGAATGTGATAGAAAACAATCAACACGTCTAACTAACGAAGGTCTCACTACGGCTGGAAACTATTACAAAACAATCACAACATCTGCTTCGTGTGATGTTTGGGCACCTTTGACGTCATCGGGGCTTCGTCGGAAGTGGCTTGGGGGGTGAGGGAGTTTTTGGCGCTCTTTAAAATTCGTTATTTTTATCATTAAATATCTCGCGAAGGAAAACTCAGATTTACATGCAGTTTTCTTTGTTGAATTCAGAAAATAATGCTCTGTCCGTCAGTGAAATAAAAAAATTCATGCAAGTCCCCCATTTTCGGCCAGATAAAAATTTTTGGTTGAGATCAATTATATTGCTCCTGATAGGTCCTGATGATGCTGTAAGCGATATCGGTCGTACAATAAATATGAAATTGTGGAAATTGCTCCTGCTTCTTTGTTAACAATATATAATTAATTTTTGGATGGCGTATAGAGGTAGTCACAAGCTTTGATCCATAGTCCTTGGTTATTGTTTTAAAGTGTGTCTTGAGAAAAAATTGAGGTACTAATTTTGGAGAGAAAGTTAAGCCTGAATCAACAAACATAACTCAATTTTTTTAAGGATAATGTTTAACAATTTTCTTCGCACATATTAATCAGTTGTCCAATAAAACTCTCGGTTAGAAAAAATATATAAAATTGTAGGATAAAATTTTTTTTACTTGTTTATATTTTGATCTTTAAATTAGAGAAACTGTAAGTAAAAAAGTATTTTTATCAGTAATTTTCAAATATTAATGCACCCAATCAATAATTGAATTATTTTTGTGCTTTCCTTCCAGATGTTTATGTGTTCAGAGACTCATAATAAGCACTCACAACATAAATTATTACGACTTATTAGAAAGATTCTCTACAACAATTATGTTACGACGAAACGCGTAGGGTCAAAATAAAACTCGGTGGAAATATTGCAATGCCATATTTTACTAATATTAAGAATTTCCACCATATCGTGCCTCACATCATACAAGAAATTAAAACTAAATTAATACCACCTACTTCTGCAGACTTAACGTAACAAATGCAAAATAGCATTAGGGTGGCCGGTGCAGTTTACGACGAATTGCGAATTTTGATATGTTGGAGCAGTGGCGTAACTAGGTATATTATTTGGGGGGATTGGGTGGCGTGGAGGACCCCCTAGATAACGGGAGATCCGGGAAAATGTTTGAAAAATGACAATCCTGGAAATACATCTCACATCACGTTGGCACTAAAAATTTAAGTTAAAGAAGATGCATGTTATAATGTGTCAAAACTAGACGATATTATTAAATATTGAAGAAAAATCCGATGCTTTCCCGGCGAATATATTAGAAGAATGGAGGGAGACAACCCGGCTGGAAGCCCGAATAGCCTTTTTCGAATATTAAATTTTTTTCTTTGAGGCTTTGGGTCGGGGGGATGTATTCCCAAACACACAATACTTACGCCGTTGGGTTGGAGGGAATGAGGCCTTCAATAGGAAGGACTCCACGGAAACCTCTGCTGTCTACCTTAAATCTATCTGTGAAATATAATTATCCGAAAAAGGTAGGAAATTGATCTCCTGAAATATTCTTCAGGATTTTCTGCGGGCGCGTTGCTTCGGTTTTTTTGATGCATCCCTGTGTTGATATTTCAAACCCCAGCTCATCTGCCACCTGAAAAGAGTTTTCGGATAGACTGTTGAATTCAAGTTCGGCTTCACGTCAAATATTAACAATAATTAAAGATCTTCACCTTGATAAAAAACCCAGGTCCTCCAGGTTGGGGGTTGGTCGTAGGGCTAACAACCCTACACCGGAAAAAGACCTTAGTTCATGAAAACAAAAATCAGCCTCGGACGGATGGATATAATGGCCAAAGACCTACGCGAGAACGGAAACACGAGTTACGGATTGCAACATGGAATGTAAGAACAATGTTGAAGCCAGGAAAGATGAAAGAAATAGCAGATGAGATGCAGAAGTACAGAATCGATGTCATTGGGCTACAAGAGATAAGATGGCAAGGACAAGGCAGAATTAATAAGAAGGAATACACCTTACTCTACAGTGGTCCAGAGAATAGGACAGGAAGATATGGTACAGGATTCATTATTTCGAGTAATATAAGAAAGAGCCTCTTATTATTTGAACCAATAAATGAGAGAATTTGCAAGATAAGAATGAAAGGAAAGTTTAGAAATATGACTTTCATCACAGCTCATGCACCTACGGAGGACAAGACGGAACTGGAGAAGGAAGAGTTCTATGAATGCCTGGACAATGTGTTAAATCTTTGTCAAAAATATGATATGGTTACAATTTTAGGCGACTTTAATGCAAAAATTGGGAGGGAAGACAAAATGAAAGGAGTAGTTGGAGGATACTCAATACATGAGAAAAGTAGTGAAAATGGTGATATACTCGTGCAATTTGCAGCCAGAAACAACTTCATCATAAAAAGTACATGTTTCCCTCACAAAAGAATACACTTAGGGACTTGGAAAGTCCCAGGTACAAATATAGTTAATCAAATAGATCACGTGCTGACTAAGAAAAGGCATTCATCATCAGTTATTGATGTCAGAGCCTGCAGGGGTCCCAACTGCGACAGTGATCACTACTTAGTAAGGGCAATCATTAAGCGAAAATTGGCAAAAACCAAAGTAACATCCAAATCAACCAGAAAACATTGGAATGTTGGAAAACTGAACATCCAAGAGAACTTAGAGAAGTACCAAAGAGGTATGGAGAGAAAACTTTTTGAGTACCAGGCAGATAAGAATATCAATGAAAAATGGAATGATTTAGAAACAATCATTAAGGAAATAGCAGAAGAAGAAATTGGTGAAAGAAAGAAGGAAAGGAATAGTGACTGGTTTGATGCGGAATGTATGGATGCCGTTAGAAACAAAAACAAAGCTCGGGAAATAATGATTGCTAGGGATACAAGAGGTCATAGAAGAGAATATAAAAGGTTAAGAATGGTAGCAAATAAGGTGTGCAGAAAAAAGAAAACAGAAGCAATGCAGAAGCAGTTACAAGAAATAGAAGAATTAAGTGATCAAACAAGTGAAGTAAGAAAATTTTACAAAGCTGTCAAAAGAATGACAAAAGACGGGTACACCGCGCAATTGGGCATGTATAGGGACAAGGAGGGAAAGATACAGGGAGATGATGACAAAATAGTAGAGAGATGGACAGAACATTTCTGCGACCTGTTGAATGACAAAGGGTTTGAGGAAGAGAGCGAGGTGCATGAATATCAAGAGGGAAATGGTGAGGACGCTATCGAAGAGCCTACGATGGGGGAAGTGGAAGCGGTTGTCGGGAAATTAAAAAATAATCGGTCACCTGGTGAAGATGAAATAGCCCCAGAACTTATTAAGAAAGGCGGAAATACACTCATGAGATGCATGCATGAATTGATCAGAGACATTTGGAGACAGGAAATAATGCCTGTAAAATGGAGAACTGGCATTATATGTCCCATACACAAGAAAGGCGACAAAACGCTCTGCAACAATTACAGAGGAATTACGCTGTTGAGCATTGCATATAAAGTGCTCTCAGGAATTATACAAATGAGAGTTAGCAAAAGAGCTGAAAGCATCATTACTGAATATCAGGGTGGATTTCGACGAGATAGGGGGACAACAGACCAAATATTTACTTTGCGTCAAATAATGGAGAAGCACTTCGAGCACAACCAAGATTTACACTTACTGTTTGTAGATTTTAAGCAAGCATTTGATAGTGTGAAGAGAAGCACACTGTATGCAGCACTAAACGAATTAGGCTTGCCTAAGAAGTTAATCAGACTGGTAAGAATGACAATGCAGGAAACCATAGCTAAGGTCAAAGTCGGCAATAAAATGGGTAGTGCTTTTCCATTTAATATGGGAGTAAAGCAAGGAGATGGTTTGTCTGCAACATTGTTCATATTGGCCTTGCACTGGGCAGTAAGGGGAGTTGACACTGGTGGAACAATATTCTATCGGAGCAGTCAAATACTAGCGTATGCAGATGATATAGTCATTGTAGCCAGATCTGCAAGGAAGTTGAAAGAAATATTTGGCTCACTAAAGGAAAGCGCAGGAAGAATTGGACTGAAAGTTAACTGTGGCAAAACAAAATACATGTGCATGTCCACATCTGAAGCTCGCAGACGACCTCAGACATTAGATATCGACGGAGATAAATTTGAGGGTGTCTCATCCTTTAAATATCTTGGGGCATTGGTGACATCGGATAACTCAATAAGTGCTTGCATAAAAGACAGAATCACCGCTGGTAACAGAGCGTACTTCTCAAATCATAAATTGTTGAAAAGTAGACTGATAAGAAGAAATACTAAATATAAAATATATAAAACTTTAATAAGACCTGTTGTCACTTATGGATGTGAATGCTGGACGTTATCAACAGCAGAGGCGCACGCACTTAGATGTTTCGAGAGAAGGATCCTAAGGAAAATTTATGGACCCATACAAGAAAATGGAGTTTTTCGAAGACGATGGAATGAAGAACTTGACGACCTCATAGAGGGCCAAGACATTGTGAGATTTGTCAAGTCACAGAGACTCAGATGGATGGGACATTTGATAAGAATGTCAGAGGAGAGAGTGGCCAAAAGAGTTTGGGAGGGAAAATTATTCAGCGTAAAAAGAAGAGGACGTCCACGCCTAAAATGGCAAGATGGAGTGGAAGCAGACCTGGCTACTTTGGGGATAAGAGGATGGAGAAATAAGGCTATTAAGAGGGAGGAATGGAGGAAGATTGTATTGAAGGCCAAAGCTGACAAAAAGCTGTAGCGCCAAGGAAGAAGAAGAATTAAAGATCTTCAATAGGTTAGAGTTAACCTTAATTACCATTTTGTATTCGTTACCTTAAGTGTGTAGCAGTTGGTAGTGTTAATTGAAATGTAATTATTTATATTGTATTTTTTATGAGTCCCCTAACACATAATCACGTAGGAGGAAAGCACAAAAAAATAACTGAACTATTGATTAGGCCCACTTATATTTGACAGGTATTGATAAAAATACTTTTTGAACTTCAGCTTCTCCTACATAAAATCAAAATAAATAAAAATTTTAAAATCATATCCTAATATTTTACCTCTTATTTTATTCTCTATTCGGAACTGTTTGTCAACACGTCGTCATTTTCGTTTCTCAGCGAACATACGGTAGATCTTTTACGTTGAACTTCCCTAACATAAGACCAAAATGCTTTTGGGTTATCCCTTAACTGCTCTGCTAGTGTTTTTCTTTTAAAATTTGTTAATGTATTCCTGAACGCTTCCTTCGTGGGGGATTTAGGCAACCAATATTTTTAAATTATTAACTCGTGTTCATTAGCGGATAAATCCGTGCTGACTTTTTTTTTCATTTTAGCATGGCACGCTCTCTGTCGCCTCAATGATTTTCTCACTTCCGCGTCATACCATCTCGGTTCGCAGCCTTCTTTTTTTGTTTTACTAGGGGCGAAGCTATTTATTTCCGAGGTTACGAGCGAAAGAAAAGCTTTCCGAGTACCCACTACATTTAACTTTATTATTGGTTCTTGAAACGCGGGGAAAGTATTTTTCATATGACTCTTAAACCCATCAAAATCAGCTCTTTTAAAAAATTACACGTTTTTTGCACCTTGTAGTGTACATGTGGGAATCCTATTGCATGCTGGAGATTTGATCACCCCATGCCAAAACCCTAAGGAAATATATTTTTGTGATATAAATTAATATAGCAGTGATCTTACGTTTGTTTGCACGGCTTGTGTTCCTGGTAGCCAAGAACATTACATAACATATGTTTTCCCGATCATGTCTCAACAATGTAGTGGGAAGGAGGGAAAAGTTTATACTCATCTCCCCACTGAATACGTCTCTCACGTCAGCCCACTCTTTTCTCGAGATGATTCAGTTTTTCCATTCCCCCTCCCCTCATTTTTACTCGACCCAGGTCCACTCGGTGAACACACAACCTACACTGAAAGACACTTTTGTTTAGTCTTAACCGCTAATAATGACGACGCATAAGTTCTGAATCTGTAAGACTGAAAAGAAATGTACCTACTGAAGCTTTTAAAGATTGGCATCCATGGTTTTTATGTTCTGCGATATAGCCAAAGATGCCGGCAAACCTTCCTCATTCTGTTTGCAAAATCAAAATATTGTTTCAACTCTCCCCTAATAAGAATATGTAGGGATTACAACACTGTATGTAAACAGACTAATCATGGGATAAAAATGTATTTATTTCTCAGATAATTATCATAATTAGTAATAATGTTTCATTGTCACCTGGAAAGTGTGCATATTTGAATTTTATTTAATATTTTCTTTTAAGATTATTTTATAATAAAATATAATTATAACAGTGTTTTTATAACTTATTTTTGCGTTTTTTGGTAAATCTTTTATAAAGTGTTTTTGTAAAATGTTTTTTGAAATGTTTTTCCTTTGGGTTATTGGGAACCAACGCCAACCAAGCACCTTGAGGTGGCTCGCTGGGTGCTATGTAGACGTTGATGTCGAATTCAATTTGGTCGAGCCTGCAGTATTTATTCATAATTTCATAGCAATGCATAAGTCTTAAATATGATATTAATACCAATTCAACTAATCTGACAATTGTATTTGTAATTCAATCCCACCATATCAACAAATAAAACACAAAAGCCAAGTTTAACAGAAAATATACAATTTCAAAATTACGCTGCATGATGTAAAAGAATTAACATCCTCTAATACCATTTAATAGGTAGAAAGATAAGAAAACTATCTTATGCCTTCGAAAACAATCCACCTATTCTCACCATTGTCGGTGAAATCGAACAAAGACCCGGTCAAACAGGGTCTTGACGGCTGACATAACTGCCTTACATGTGCTAGCACGTCAATATTTCTAGAGCGCAGTGGGAAGAGGGGAGAGGCGAATGTATTTCCCCCAACGAAATGCGTTCCTCACGTTAACACACTTTTTTCATGCTGTGATTCAGTTCTACTGTCTACCATCCAATTTTCACTCAACCCATGTCAACACGGCATGCACTCAACCTTTTAGACATTAAGAATTAACCATGCTTTAGTTTTACCGAACCGTTTAGAATGCCACATGACTGATGAATCTTTAAGAGCCTAAAATATACGATTTCGGAGATTTCGAAGGTTATCCCTTATTCCATCGTACAGTACTTCAACTAATTAGGACCTATTGCAAACAATGTATTTCCGCAGAAAATTACAAGGGAAAATATTGCATTTCATATCAATTAAATTAATTTTAGAATTGTATTTTTTTCAATCCTAACACACGATAGCACAAAATCAAACACGAAAGCCAAGAAAATTTTAACTTTTCAAAAAGACGCCGTCTAGTTTAAAATAATTCACATCCTCGTCAGAAACACTGAATGCGACATCTATTTTGGTTTCAAATTATTGTCTTTCAAAATGTTTAAGATTCACATTGAGTGCAAGAGAAGAAGGCTCCCTACCTTTCATCGGATGTCATGTCCATTCTCGGCAGAGCTCAGCTGTCCATCGGCGATTCCCCAAAATAAACATATTCACCCACACTTCACATTCAACACACTACTGACCATGAATTTTTTCATGAAAATTTAAAACTTTCAATGCACTGCACAGAATACTCCTGCCTTTGGGTAACACAGTAGAAATAATCTCACTACTTCCATGAGACACGGATTCTGCCGGCAGTGTGTAGCTGACGACTTGAAACGGAGCGATGGATGCTGTACTGCCTGTACGCCTGTGTAAGCCTCTACTGTTGTCCAATCAGTTGATTAATTGAATCATTCGCTCCTTTCTCGAAAAATCTGGAAAAAAAAGGTCCTAAAGCTATAACTCAATAATAAATTACACCGAAGACACTTTGCATCCATTTATATGAAAACAATAAGGAATAGGAACAGCGGAAAAGTATGTACTGCATACAAATTAAACCCATTATTTAAAACCGTTCTGTGATAGATTAGATATTATTAGTGCAGGTATATTTCTGAACACTTTTAAAGAAAGGAAACTTCTACGAATTGGTGAACCAAATTGGAAAGGACACAATACTCGCAACATACATTCGTAAAACATGAGTGGTTAAGTGATAAATTTACGTGTACATTTTCGGCACAATCATTCTTACATAAATTTGCGCGCAGTAATGTATCGCGAAACCAGCCTTGCTACAGTATCTGTAGAGTCCTACCCCAAAAATACGTGTTGCAAAAACTACATTAATTTTGACTATCTTCATGCCAAAGTGCATATTGCAATTTTATAGCTATCACGAAAAACAAAATCATTTAATATGCAGAAACTCATGGAATAAAAGGTATGCGTAAAAAAACATACCTCCACTCTTCAGAAACAGACCATCCATTTCTCACCACCAATCGAACAGCTGTGATACTCGGACTTCACTGTGACAGAATGAGTACTAAAAGAGGAAAAACAGAAAGCGAGTCACTGCTTCTCATACATTGCTAATGGAGGATAGAGAAGTTTTAAGTAGTGTAGGGGGTGTTGTCCGGCACGAATAGCCCAAGGCGGAGTCAAATAGTGTTGAAGTGAATTTGAGTCGCAGTGCATTACGGGATTCAATTATCAAATGCCGAGTTTGTGAAATACATGGAGGGTCACCATCACTCGGGATCTTTCTTGGGGTAATCACATGCACGAAGTATGCAGGAAAGCTAACCGTTTATTGGGATTTGTAAAAAGAATTCTCGGTAAGTGCCCTAAAAAGGTGACAGAAATAAGCTACCTGACTATAATAAGGCCTCACTTATCATATGCTGCTGGCGTTTGAGACCCTTATGAAGCAGAACTGAAAGCTGAAAACAATCGAGTACAGCGTAGGGCGGTCGGATTCGTGATGAGTTTTGATTATGAGTTTTAACGACAAAAAGTGCTGCGTTTCCAATATTTTATGCGAGTTTGGATGGGAATATTTACAGGAGTGTAGGGCAAAATTTATTTAGTAAATTTGGAGAAAATATTTTTTCAGACGATGTAAATCATATCCTTCATTTACCGAAGTAGTATGGTGGACGTGATCACGATAAGAAACTAAAATAAATAGACTTCAAAACAGATAGATTTAAAATATCATTAACCTATTAACAGTGCATCAACCAATAGAATTAATTGCGTCACTCGCAAGGACGAATCACTGAATGCTTCTTTTCTTCCATAGTTCTAACGTTCCATGGATTTCCTGTAGGAATTAATAATCATAGGCAAGTTTTGTCTTTGACTGAATATGAACATATATTTTTCTAATGTCTAAATCATATATTTTTCTATGACCGTGCGGTGTGCATGAGGCGGCGGTCGTGCAAGCTGCATGTTGGTGATTGCTCACCCCCTGCCAAATAGCCTAGAGGTGGCTCGAAGGGTATTATGTAGATGTACTTGCCTAGCAGATGTGTCAATTGTTTTTCAAAGTATTTTGTGTTCATAGCGACAATCAACACATTCATTGGGTTACAGCCAGAAGTGATTGCATTTACGACAACGGAAACATAGGCAGAGATTTAGCTGATCAGGTTATTACTGCTTACATAAATTGATGACAGTGGCAATTGTTATAAATGAAATTTCTAGTACATGAACGCGTGATTTCAAACTCTGCTGTTCTTCAAAACGAATAACGCCCGAATCATTAAAAATTATTTCGTGGAATCAATTGGTCGTACTTTTTTCACGTATTTTGCACGTGCTGTAAATTGGATGATTAGAAATGGTTACACTCTTTCACATCTGAAGAACCAGTCCAGTTTTGCAGAAGGCGATTATGAAATCTCCTTCCTCCAAGGGAAGAATGTTTGAATAACTTTTAATATATTACGTGGACATCATTGAATTTTGTGCGCACTTAAAATGTAGAGATATAGAGCTACGGTGGATACGTTGTTTTTTTCCCTGTAAGGTAGTATGTCAAAGGGAAATTCCTGAAGCGCGAAATTATTAAAATAGTTGATTTGAAAGGGAAGGATGGTTTAATCACTTCATACATATTACGTGCACACAAATGAAATTTCGCATGTAAATTTAATTTGAATAGATTTTAGTTCGATGGATTTTTCGTGTTTTTCCAAGCGATGGATAATAGGGTTGTTTTCTTCATCAAAGAAAACGAAAGGCGTTGATAGCGATTATTAACCCACCAGTAGTGGATTCATAATATACAAATTATCTGGTTTTAGACATCCCAGTTTAGACGAATGTTAATGGACAATTTTCACCTCATTTGAAAAATGCCAGATTGGCGTCCATGCGATGATACTCCAAGGTACCTCACAGGGACATAGATGGTATACGAGTAGTCAGGAGTTTTACATCGTCTGAGATTACCAAGGCATTCGTGTGGCACAGAGCTCAAGGAAACTTAGGCTCTTAAGTAAAGGCTATTAGTAATCACCTATTAAAATTGCCTAAGGTCGGAAAGTTTCCTTCATTTGAAATGGTATCTATAATCCTCATTAAAGCCGAGCGCTATCTACGAGCAGAATACTCTGCTACCTGCAAGCAGGCCTGCATCGTATCGGCGCTCATAGCCTCGTACCAAGGTGGCCTCACACGTCGCCAGTCGGAACATGAATGATGTCACAAGGGCTTTTCCCAGCATTCATGCTTAGCCGTCGCGTTTTCGCGCGCTTTAAATTTTTCACTTTTCATTCAACCTCGAAAAATAGATGTCATTTAAAAATCAGAAAGCGTGAAATTTGTCGTCCAAGAGACTCAATTGCTCAAATCAACTTGCAGGAGAGCAGGCAGATAAGACAGCTAGCAGGCAGTTAAGTACCCAGCTACTAGGTAGCACGTGGCTTAAATTATTGAGTTGAGGAATTGAGTCTTTTACCCCGTTTTTCAAAAATTTTCTACCCTGGTTTTGGAACCCCTCACCTCGGAATGAAAATCCTGGCAACCCCACTGATGCACACAGCCTGAAATTTATTTTGGGGAAGTCAAACACAATTCAACGGTGATTTTCGGCTCACACTTCATTGTTTTTTCGTCAACTTTTCGCCAAAAACGATTCTGTAACGATGTCCCAGCCACCATGTTGGCCAGACGTGGGACTTTTTCCTATTTCCAAGAATAAAGAGAACCTTAAAGGCCCTTCGTTGTACAAGCATTACATTAGAAGAAATCACTGACAGAGCCAAAGGCTATCCCAAAGATCGAGTTTAAGAGGTGTAGCTAGGATTTGAAGAAGTGCTGACACTAATGTCTAATAATATCACTTTTGAACGAGACAATATTAATGTACACGATTAAAGATTTTTTAACGAAATTTTGTGAAAAACTCAACAAAACCTTTGAGAATACACTCGAAGAATGGAGTCTTTCCATCATCTACTTGTATATCAAATTTGAAAATTTCACTTCAGTATTTTCTGAGGTGCAAATTTTTATGCTTGAGACACGGGAAATGCTGAGAATTTAGCGGTAAAAGACACTTTGTCTCATCCACAATATATTCCCTTATGGAGCCCTTCCACCACGTACAAGCTTCAAGTTTCAATTTATTGTTGACAAGGGTTTTACTCTGCATAACCATCCCGAAAACCCTTATTTGAAAGAATAATGGAAAATGAGTCAAAAAACTTTGTTAAGTTCACTTATGATGCTTAAAAGGCACAACTTGGATTTCATAGCATGGATGAATCTTCACGTAACTATGCTTTGAAACGATCGTTTCTATTGAACATCATGATTAACCCTTAGATGCACGCTAAGCGGGGATTTTGCCGCATTTTTCAAAAATTCGAAATAGGTCGTTTACTATGCATGGATCACTGGTGGCACACTTTGGTATTCTATTTCTGTACCGTTCCCTCTACCAAGAACATATGTTTGCGTCAATGTGACGACCAACTATTGCGTTAGAATCGTACTAAGTAAGAACGTAATTTCGGGTGATTTGCCGCTAGATGGCGTTCATACGATACTAAGGAACTTCTGATAATCTGTCGCTACCGTGGAACCTTGGAAGCATCATTTTTTTGCAATACTATGTTCATATGTTGTCTCGATCTTATTGTATTTTTTGTAAGCATTTGCATTATTATTTTGTTATTATTATTATTTTTATAATTTATCTCAACCTCAAACCACCTGTCGTAATTGAAAATGTTCATCTTCATACTCAAATATGCATTGCATTGGTGTAAAAATGCGTTATTTATACTTTGCTAATGACCGAAAAATAAGTTATGCACGTTTATTGTAATGTATTATGCATTTGAGTTTGAAGGCGAAGAGTCGGCACTTGGTGTATCTACCTGCGGGAAAAGAACATAATGCTGCAAAGGCATTATAACAAGATTCAGGAATCGTAACCTCCTCATGGACGTAAATTGTGTTATAATTTTATTGAACTGTAAACAAATTGAGTCGGTGGTGACTAATGAAGAGTATATGATATTCCAAGGTCAGAACTTATTTATCACACTGATGAGTTCTAACGAGTGCTTCAAAAGCTTGATAATGAAGATGGGAGGGAAGGGCAGGTCAACCACGATATGGAGAATATTTTTTTGATTTTTCACATGAAAGTGAAGGGGAGGAAGAATGCTTTTGGAGACGCAATACATTCCAGCGACAGTTAGCAGTCTGATAATAATAATATTGTTAGCCACCCACATAATTTCAATATTTATCTAGATCAACAGAAAATTCTGAAACGTTTTGGCTGAACTCTCAGATACAATTTGCTGACACCAAAATAAAAGCTAAAGACATTGTTCGTGTTTCTCCAGGACCAACATCATTTCCTAAGAATGCCGCAACCGAACTCGAATTGTTGCCGAAAACGATTTTAATGAACGTAACTGGAAAAAATGAAGAGAATACCAACTTGTATATTGAAGGAAAACTGACATCTCATGTTTACTTGAGAATCAGAGATTGCATCACTACTTCTCGTGTGGAAATAATATATTTGTTTGGAATTAAATACACTCTCTCTGCAAATAAAAGTTGCAAGGAAGATGCTAGAAGAGCTTGTAAAACATATGGAACAGGGCTGATGATTTGCAGAACAGAGTTCGGGATAGCAACGGGAATACGGAAATTCTAATGGGAAAATAACAGCAAAATTTACTATTCAAGTCTTGATTTAGCCATGTATTTACTAGAAAATGGTCTAACTTTCTTAGGTACCGGGAAAAAAACCTTAAATCCTCAGAGAGTTTCTACCCTGCAAAATTCGATAGGATAGAACTTCATTTCTTGGTTTCCAGGATACCTGCACTCTTATTTCGTACTGCACTAAAAGTAACATATTTGAAATTCTACTTTCTACGTTGCCTGCAAAGAGGACATCGATCTTGAAACTTCGAAACCTGAAATGATCCTAAACTACAACTCTACTAAGGGAGGTGTCGATTCTGTGGACTAGATGTGCGTAAATTACTCCCCTTCAAGACGAACACGAAGGTGGCCTCAATCACAATTTTTTTACATGGCTATTTTTAGCGACCACGTGATTTTTGTAGCTAATAGTATTGAAAAAAATCCATCGAAGACCAAGAATGGAGTTCATGTATGCTCTCGCGTTTAGCCTTGTAGATGAACTTCGGAAGTCCAGGGTGAAAAAATGTAATCTTCCATCAGACATAAAGGCTTTTCTAGCAATGACACTTGGGAAAATTCCTGAAGTATCTGCTTCTACATGTGAACCTCAATGTAGGGCGGGTCTTTGTTTTACACGTGGAAAATATAAAAATTATAAGACGGCAAATATACGAATGTTTTCGATTTATATGCAATAATCATTCCACTTGCGTCAAGAAAACGTCACGAATGTCATGACAGAGACAGTGATGGTCAATAAAGAAGAAAAAATTAATTTTATTTAAAAATTTTGTTATTTTTACAATTTTAATGATTGCATTAACGATTTGGCATATCTATTTCCTTTTTTGTTTGTGTTTTTTTTCTTGATAGTGTCTAGATTATCGTCTGCAATTCCTTTAGAAAAATTAGTCGAAGTATTTTTAAAGAAATTTGCATATAATTATGCAATATTTTTGTTTATTAATGAATGGGAAAAATATTTAAAGTGCTTTTATTTATTAGGAGTTACCCAAATATGTTAAAACACCCTCAAATTTGAATGCATATTTGGGAAAATCAAAAATGTAAAAGTGCGGCAAAAAAGCCGCAAGCGTGCACTGGCGCTATAATTGCAGGTGCAAGCATCTAAGGGTTAAACCGCTCAAAGTGATTTTATTTTAATATACATAGCGGAAAGGTGTCACACAGTGAAGTTATCGGTAAAATTGTGATAGCTTAAGCTTAAAACGAGTGATTTTTGTGAATAAAAGACAAAACACGACCAGGCCGGGGGGAGTGATTCATATATCTGTGCCTTAGTATGGGGTGATCTCTACCCTTACCTATGTAAATCCTATGGTAATCACTTTCTGAGTGAATGAATGTCAGCGGTAATATTTTCTCTCTTCCCGCTTTCAGGATAATGCAGTGGGGCGACAGTGATATGCCTCGTCTTATGCATCCACAACATCGTCTGATATGCCTCTTCTTATACATATACTACATTGTCATCCTACCGTGCGTCATGCTCTACTTCTTCAACTCCTTCACATCTGATCTCCCGTGGGCCACGTGCGGAAACTGGTGGAACACACCGACTTGCTACCAACATGGAGAGAACTCATCTACGAGCTTCGAATTTCCGAAAAATACATCTGAGTGTGAAGTCATAGATGCAGTATCAAATCTGCAGCGGAAGGATACTGTGATTGAATATTGGGAGTGAGTAATCAGCTTCTTTGTTTTTTAAAAAATAAGTGGTGCCATTGATGAAAATGAAAATGTCCGAAGATCGGAAAATCGGAATGCCAGTTGGATATAATAATTATCTCCGAAACTGGTTTATCGATTGACTTCGGTAGTCATCTGCGAGGATTGCAGTGTCTAGTATTTTTTTCCGGCGAACAATATCAGTGAATATTTCTCGGGTCTCACACCCAGTAAGGTCCTCCATTCAGGTTCAGGCATCTGATGGTTTTGGATTTCTGAATGCCTGATGACGATGTGCGAGTTGCACATAGAAACGTCTGAAGGAGATATGGAGCACCTTATCGGTGTGAAACCAGAGAAATCTTCACTGCGGAGAGGGTAATAGGTGTTAAGTGGGTAGGTTCACTGATGCGTCATACAAAAGAAATACCTTTAAGGTATGCAATTAGAATAGGGTTTTATACATGGCTGACATCGATCGAGACTGTAAAGTAAACTTAGAGCACACAGAATGTAGATACATATTCCTGATATCTTTCCTTGATAATTTTTCCAGCCTTTTAGCCAACTACAGCGCCATTTGCATTTGACTGGGGTGATTTAATCTCAAGTACACACTACGTGAAGAGTTCTTGGGATCGCCACCGGGTCAGGAACTGCATACTGCCCAAGGTGATAGAAACTATTACCTTGTGCAGTACGCAGTTCCTTTATCGCCTTGCGCACTGCCAACGTTTCGATGTCCAACCTGGCTGTCGTCCTCAGGGCTATGAATCTCGAGTGAAAATTTTTCCCTGATTATACAGTTACTCCTAAGTAGTTCAATACCCTCACTCGGCCAATCAGTGGCGCAGCAAGGGGAGGGTTTGGGAGATAAACCCCCACCCCTCAGAGCTCAAAGAAGTTTTTAAGTTTGATCCATTTTGCTTAGTTGGATTGATATAACTAATAGAATAGTTGATTTATATGATCTTGTTTTTTCTCGGCGAATATTTCTTATAAATATTTCTCGGGTTTCTAGCCGAGTGAGAATTTTTTGGCCTAACGTTTAACCGTTAATCAAAAAGATAACGGACAGAAGGCGACAACAATGCCCCCCGGTTTGAACGGCTATATAAGCGCAGGAAGGCAGGCCTGCAGCACATTCATTCTCTGAGGACGATGGAAGAGTGTTCCGTCGAAACGTTTGACCAAAAAATTCTCACTCGGCTAGAAACCCGAGAAATATTTATAAGAATAGTTGCTTGTTTGAGGCGTAACTTGGTGAAAGCGATTCATAATTAAATGAAAAAGAACTTTGTGCTTTCACATTAATATTTATTCACGACCATGATGTCAACGTTAGACGTCATCATTAGGTGAACTCTACAGAGACCCATCACATCCTTTTATACCAGGCTAGGAGGGGTAGGGAGGAAGGTAACTAGGTTGGACGTTATAGTTACCTTCCTTCCTACCCCCCTAGCCTGGTATAAAAGGATGTGATGGACCTCTGTAGAGTTCACCTGAAAATGACGTCTAACGTTGAAACCATGGTCGTGAATAAATATTAATGTGAAAGCACAAAGTTCTTCTTTTCAATTTAATTGTATAGTGTAAGGATTAATAAAATATCCCTCAGAAAGCCTTAAAACTCACCATTTTGAACAGTTTATTTTAAAATTCCGCAAATTATTAATCTCGCACCTACCGCTTATCCTGGTGGGTATTCCATATCCCCACACACCCCGGTATTACTTGCACCTAAACCCCCCCCTCCAGCCTTAATTCCTAGCTGCGCCCCTGCGACCAATAGCCCTGAGGACGATCGCCGGGTCGGACATAGAAACTTCGGCAGTAATGCAGTTTCTGACCCGGTGGCGATATTGAGAACATTTCACGAAGTCAATTTGTCGGGAAAGCAATGAATCTTTCTCCATTCGTTCCCTAATATCTCCAAAAGGAACATGCCAACTTGAAAGTCATTTTTTTATTGTAATTCTTATGATATTACGAGCATTGTTTAAATATTTGTCAAAAAGGCGTAAATTCCCATAATTCTGTCGGCGTCAAAATGATGTATGATGAACATTTTTTATTTTCTATCATGTATTTTCGTTGCGTGCATGAAGATAAACAACTCCGTAAATTTTCACAGAATTTTTACCGCCACGATGCTCGAGTTCTCGAGTACTAAAGTATTAGTCGGACAAATCTCAATTTATATTTGCGAGAGTTGAACTTTAAAAATTTAAATAAAAAAAATAAAAAATATCACTCGCTATACAACGGAGTGGACTGAATAAATCTCAAAAATTTCGAGTGAAAAATGTTTCACCAGTTGTTCCGGAACATGGGTTCAATTTTATGGCAGAAGTTTAACTCAAAATCGATGTTGAGAGTTAAAAATTAAAAGGAGAACTTAAGAACTCTTTCAATCAATACTTTGATACGGAAGAACAGGAATACTTGAGACTTGAAGTATAAACTGTATGTTTAAATCCCTTTCAACGCTCTTCGGCATTCACAATATAGGAGCCTGGTAATAGACACTCGTATTTTTGAAATGTTTACAGCTGAAGTCCAAAATTTTATGATCACTTTTCTCAAAAGAGTCCCAAGTCGTGTAGGTAAAAGGTTTAGGTTCATTGCATTGTTTGCTATGTCATCCATTTTCTAAGGGATTCATGCTCCCTTTGCCAACAAAACTTTATTGCTGAATCAATTTGACTTAAATCATTTTTGTGCCAATATCATTTTGTGTCTTTGTATTGTTTTTAGCCAAGATGTATGTAATGATAAGTTGCAAAGTATATTTAACCAGTTTGTAACCAAGTTACTATAACCTAGTGTTTTGTGCCCCAATTGAAATGGCCGAATCTAATCTACAATTTATGCTATAATGAATAGATGAATTAGTGCATTTTTAGCAAAAGCATTGCCTCGAGTTCATGCGTGATAATATCTAAAATCTTTTACCATTCAGGAGCATACTTCATGGCATTAGCATTGGAATGGATGGTGTTGGAGGAATGCAATGGGAGTTAGCGGGGATTCTATTTCTCTCATGCCTTTTGGTGTGCTCCTGCATCTGGAAGGCCATCAAATCATCTGGAAAAGTAGCATATTTTACAGGTATGTAAGAATATTTCTTTTCTCTTTAGAGTTAAGCAATGAATGCATGATTTCTCTTTCCCCAAGTTGCCATCAAATAGCACTTTCCGAAGCCAGTAACTTTTCATTGGTGGAGGAAATGTACGCCATTGGGTGTCTGAATGCGACGACTACGAGAATTGAGGAAAATGCTCAGCAGTCTTAGCGCGTTAGCAACGTCGAGAGAACTTGTTGCATCACTGCATATAAATGTATAATAAATTAATAGTTATAATTTCAATGGGTATAACATTATGATGATTTAAGAGGTTGACGAGATCGCAGTCTCTATGCATACTTTCTCAAGTTCTCATATACAGCATAGTGTACTCTTTTTATCCCAACATCTCCCATTCTAGGGCCTCGAACATTTAAGTTTCGTCTTTCCGTCTTTTAATGTCTCTTTAAAATCCATCCAGCCGCTTTTCGTTGCAATTTCCTTAAGTTTCTTATCTGCTCTTGTTTGAATCCGATACAATTGCACCATACTCTAATATCGGGTAAGCCAGGGTTTTTTCCATCTCCTCAGCGGTTCTGCTGCTTCCTTTCATACTCCTCATTACCTAATGCGAGGTTTTGAAAGCATTTTCAGTGATGCTCTCCACGTAAAACCCTTACTCTAAGCTCTTAGTCAGGTAGACACCTAAATATTCGCAGCTGTCATATTTGAGAATAAAATTACCTGAGAACATGCATATCTTATTTTCGGTGTTCATTTGATTACTAACAGATGAAATATTAGTCGCATGGGATTATTTTCTGAATATGTTCCTTTGTCTCCCGTCTTATACCCTTATTTCGATGGCTAGATTTGAAGTCACCGATTTCGTCACAGCAAAAGAATGAATTGAAAGAATTCTACTTTGCTTTTTTGTCATCTTTTACACATCATATGACTTGCTACTAACCTTTTCACGTCACCAAAATGTTAAAAACATGTTTCCGATAAATTTTGACCGATGATATTCGTTGATTTATTTTGGATCTTTTATAATCATATTTTACTTATTCAGTAATTCCTATAAGACGATCTATAGTTTCACAATTGATTTATCACGTGATTTATATCATACTCTTGAAGACTGCATGTTAAAATCACATTTTATATCTATAAAACTTGCTCAGAGAAGTATATGTTTTTCTTTTATATATCCTAGAATATCATCCTCATCCATCCTACTGACTACTTCCAATTATCTTCACTGATAATTTATTACCTGCATAATCTCTCCAGTCTCTGCATAATCTCTCATCAGTATTAACATGGTATCACCCGTCATTCTTGTTGTTTAGATCCTTAGAAATCATTCACTTGAGCGTGACGTAGATTCCCCGCAGAGCTCTTCTGGAGGAGTCAGGAGTAATCATTCACTTGTATGAACAAACATGTTAAGTTCTACTACCAGGGCTCGCACATTCTGTACGACTATCTAAATAATGTCATCTTCGACTAGCAAAATAGCTGGTGAGGCCAGATATTCACTACCATCTGAGTACCACCACATGCAGAAAATGGTGAAAGTTTAGAAACAAATGACAATCTTTTGTAAGGAAGTAAAAAATGACAATTTATTGATATCAAAATTCATTGTTTGAGGCGTGAAATTGGTCCATGTTAGCTGAAGCTGTACTCTCCGTAATATGCATGACTATATTGTTGCGCTCTCAGAACATTATTGGACGGCTCCAGCCAACTTTAAATCAGCTTTTTCTCAGACATGGTAAATCTTACAGAAAAAAAGGATAATGACAATTTTGAAGACTACAATTTTGGTCTGATCAATTTTTATTGTAAAACTAACAGTTTGGCCAAAAAATTTATATAACTCATTTTTGTGACCTTTGACCTTTAATTAAATATTTTGCACGCACGGGATTCATGGGGACTTTCCTGTTAATTTTTAGCCAGTTGGGGATTTATGTGAAGGTGCCCCTATTTTTTGGGATAATTTGACCGGGCTTAAATGTTCACTAAAAATAATTTATAAGGCAAATCAACGTCTGTCGGGTCAGATAGATAGCAATGATAATATTTTTGTAGACAAACTCCTCTGAAACGGCTGGATCGATTCCTATTAAATTTTAGTGTGTATGTTCAGTAGGACTGAGAATAGGCTGTAAACTATTTTTAATTATAGCTCCTAAAGGCCCATTGGGCCCTGGAGTGGGCCCTGTATGGTTACATTAGAAATACATGTAAAGTTGGTTTTTAATGCCTACAGACCTTTTTTTCTTTTGCATATTTGAATTAGTAACAATGCTCACATTTAGTTCAAACACATACAATTTGAATAAAAATAAATGCACATTCTTAATCTAAGATCGATTTTTATTTATTTATTTATTTATTTATTTCCATTACCCCATAAACAGCACATTTACGGCCTTTACAATGGGTAATTAACAATTAACAATGAAGGACATTCACACACGCCCATGCCCTGGATAAGGGTAACTTACCCAGGCGGGACTCGAACCCGCGACCTTCGGTTTGGCAGTCGAGGACTTTACCCCGCCGCCACTGAGGCCGGCAAATTTTCGTTTCCCACGTACTTTACGGTGAAGTTTGTTAATAAAAATGCTGAAATTTTAGCGTTATTGGATTACAGTCCCCTTTACGACCGCCGGGATTGTTTATATACTCACAACGAAGGCATACGATGGATCCTTGAAAGGTGAAAAATGTCGGAAAGGATGATGCTAAGGGATGGACAAGTGAAGAGAATTATACCTGGAGGGGAAACATGGTAGGTGATGACGCTAAGCCACGGAGGTTCTTTAGAACTTAAATTCATCCGGTAGGAAGCGTTGTCTCATTCAGGCGAGTCCGTTCGTTTGCGGGTGATGGGCGCTAGTGAATGTACTGATTACCCCCATACTCTTGAGAATAATAGTCACTACTTCGGACTGAAAAACCTTCCCTCTGTGAGACAAAATTGATACCGGACACCCATGCCGACAAATTATTTGTTTTAATATAAAACGAAAGACTTGTGGTGCCGTTCCGTTAGATAAGGCTCTAGTTCCCGCGTAGCGAGTCGCGCAGTCGGTTGCTACGACAACCTTTTTTTACCGGTAAAACTTCACCTAAAAGAACTAAGGAACTCTATTCCTATTTTTTCAAATGGTTTTCCAGGCTTGATCGGTTGGAGGAAGCCTCTAGGCTTCACGTGGGGACCCTTTCTGCTCTGACAATCAGCACAACTACGCACATAGTTAAGGACTTCATCCATACCCAATAGTGACGGGTTTTCAATTTATCATAAGTGCGGGCGAATCCTAAACGTCCTGAGAGAGTCGCCCTGGTGGGAAAAGAATACTTCCCTTTTTAATAGCAGAGAATCACAGTTAAATAGTCTTTTCCGACTAACTGCATGCTTTTTTTCTTCCATATTTCTAACCTTGCATGGATTTAATTCAAGTATAAATAACCATCGACAAGTTTTGTCTTTGAATAAATATGCGCACATATTTTTCTAATATGCATACTATTTATACGACCGTGCTGTGTGCAGGTGGCGGTCGTATTGCAAACTGCATGTTGGTCATTGGTCACCCCCTGCCAAACAAACTAGAGGTGGCTCGCAAGGAATTATGAAGATGCACTTACCTAGCATATTTGTCCATTGCTTTTTCAATGGATATTGCGCACATTGTGACAGTTAACACATTAATTGGGTCGCACCGAGGGAAGATTTAATTTACGACAACGGAAAAATAGGCAGAGATTTTGTTGATCAGTTTATTGCTGTTTACATAAATTTATGAAAGTGACAATTATTATAAATGAAATCCTAGTACATGGACGCTTGATTTCGAACTCTGCTGTTCTTCAGAACGTATAATTATACGTCCGTATTATTAAAAATTATTTCGTGGAATCAAATGCTCGTACTTTTATCGCATGTTTTGCAAGCGCTATACTTTCTTGCGCATCTGTAGAAACAGTCAAGTTTTGAAGAATGTGATTGAATGAAATCTCCTGCCTTCAAGGGAATAATGTTTGAATAACGTTTAATATATTACGTTGTTATCATTGAATTTTGTGCGCACTTAAAATGTAGATATATAGAGCTACGTTGGAAACATTGTTTTTTTTTCAGCAAGGTAGTACGTCAAAGGGAAATTCCTGAAGCGTGAAATTATTAAATTAGTTGATTTGAAAGGGAAGGATAGTTTAATCACTTCTTATATATTAAGTTCACACAAATGAAATGTCACATGTAAATTTAATTAGAATAGATTTTATTTCGATGGATTTTTCGTGTTTTTCCACGCGAAGGATAACTACTCAATGATAGTTTTCAAGCATGAGTGTATTTAAATTACTATTAATTTCCACAAGAGTACTTTGCTTTAAAATGTCAACACACACCGTGCTTATCAATGAAGTTTGGTGTGTAATTATGATGCAAAAATTCTTACCACACAGGAAATTTCGTGTTTCCATGGGTAAGTTCTATACAAAATTCACTAACTCTTGCCATAAGTTCTATGCCAAGTTCCCTTCCGATTTTAATATAATAAATGAGTTTTTTTGAACTTGAACTCAAATCGTGAGATTATAAAAAATCTTTATCACCCCTACCAGAAGAATGGTGGAATAACTGGTAACATATTGCATGCTCATCAAAGAATTTTCAGGTGTAATCATAGCTTAGAGCGTTCTTAGCCCCCCTGAATGAGCTGCAGGCATTTGAATATCACTAATTCAGAAATTCCAAAGGGATCTTAAAGAAGGTACATTCCGAATGCCAAGTAAAAGTTTTCATAATTTGTATTATTTTCTGCCTTTTCAGGTGAGAATTTGGGAGTCCTAGATAGTAAATGCCAGAGGGATATAACGTCGAAAACCCAAAAATCACACTCTAAACAGTGGAAGAAGAGAGAAGAGAAAGCTAGGATGCCTGCTCAAGTTAATAAATCGTCTATCACAAATGATGAATTACACCGCTTGATTAGGGAGGAAGATATCAAAAAAGTCAAAGAGGCTATCGATGGATTGTTACCCGATTCGAAGACAGAGAATAATGAACGAAAGTCCTTCGTGAACTCTGAGGGAAAATCAGCCCTGCACACCGCAGCCTCGGCAAAGAGGTATGAAGTATGCGCATTGCTCACTGTTAGTGGGTTTGAATGTACTAATGAAGAAGAGGAAGAAGAGGTGAAGCGTTTTTTAAGTGATCCAGAATATCGACGTTCCTTGGCAAAGTGGTTCCTTCCCTGTAGTGATTTCATCGATCGGTGTGATTCCAGTGTAGAGAAAATGACAGAAAAAACTTTCCTCCTTCTTAAGGAGGAGTTTATGTCTGACTGCGCTGTCAGAGTAAACGAGTATTTTCATGAAATCAATGAGGTAAAATTTGTACAGGATATCCTCCAGTGTGTTCAATTAAACGCCTTTCTTAGAATTGTACTCGACCCCTATCGTAGCAATATAGGGCGTATATACCCCTTCGTGGAGGGTCATGCCAGGGGGCTTTACAATCTCGAGACAAAAATAATGTATGCGGGTATCATGGAGAGTAGTTCCGAGAAGTTTGAGCTGCCCGATGTTCTCAGCAACCTTATTCATGAACTCGCTCACTGTGCTTTCGCTGATGCCTTTGGAAATGGAGGTTTGCCGTACAGAAAAGGCGACGAAAAAACCCAGGGGACATACGAGAAAGAGATCAATGATATATATTCCAAATGGACAGAGGGAAAGTATGATCCAATCATAGCGAGGGCGTTGAAAACTCATCAACACCCCCCTGTTGCAAAATTTGACGAATTATCACGCCGTGATAAGGAACTAATTATGTATGAATTGATAGTCAGAATTCCGGAAATAATGGTTAAGTACAAACAATCCGGATGGGAGATCTTGAAGGAACAAGTTCCTGCACTGCTGAAGTTTTATATGGACGTTGTTGTTCCAGCTATGAGAAAGCATATAGAAGAGAGACAGAATGATGGAGTAACTGATAGGAGCAAATCGTTGAAGACTCTTTGGCGTGATGACGTCGACATTCTTTGGGCCGAAAATGAAATCAACGCCCCTTTCCAAATTCATGGCAAGAATTTGCGGGTGATGGAGGTGTCCGAGTTTACAACCAAGAACAACAGGAAAATTTGCCTTCCTCCTTCATTTCAAAAAGAGGCGATAAAGATTGTGGATTGGACTAAGTATATGCAGAACGTGAGTGATGTTCTCTCTGCCGTGGACAGACTAGATGTAACCACTTTGATCATTCTGTTGGATTCGCATGAGAATCCGCTTTGCAAAAAGAAGAATGAGCCATGTACTTTTTGGAAATGTCCAGGAAAATGGTTACAAGAGATAGTTGAACGAGTTGTCCTTGTGGTTCCGTCCTAAATATCTCCACTGAGAGCAAACAAGTATAGCATGTTAATATTGTGATGCAATTTTTATTATTATTGTTATTATATAGGCCCATATCAATTTTAGCTTGTTTAAGTAAAATATTAGAAAAATATGTGGCAGATATGCAGTTAAATGTTTTGGATAAAAACAGAGTAGAGTATGAGAATCAATACGGTTTTCAAAAGAAGAAAGGTACAAAGGATGCCTTAGAATATTTTTCAGACTTTTCGAAATGATTTAGATAGGGAAAAGAATGTTATAATATCTTACATTAATTATAAAAAGGCGTTTGATATGGTAGATTACACTGTATTGTTTAAAAAGTTATGCAGTATCGGAGTGAGAAGGTTGTTCCTTGATTTGTTTAAGGATTATTTATTGAACAGAAAGATAGTCGTGAAAGTTCAAAATTTTGTTAGTGACATTATCAGCATGAACATGGGAGAGCCCCAAAGAGGCCAATTTTGTATATAATTTGTGTAAATGATATGTATGAATGCATTAAAAAAATTATAATTTACTTTTGTACTCTGACGACGACATATCTAGTCATGTCAACTTCAAAATTACGGTGAAAAGGAAACTAAAAGAATATCTTAACACGAGGTAGACATTAATTTTGCTAAAGGCAGTTATTTTGTGAAATGGTACTTATATTTTGTGGAGGAAGGTATGTTTCATGTTTTTTGCAATGGATATTGTATTTCTTAAGTGAAAGACATTTTGTTTGTTGTAAAGGAAAATATAATGCTGTTTTAGCAATTAAGAGTTAATTCTATATGCATATTTGTGTTTTATTGCATATATTTGTGGACGCATTCAATGTGTATTCTTTTGGATAAATTTCTGTTCTAATGTTTGGAGCCACTTTGCACTTTGGAGGTCCGGGACCCAATTTGTTAATGCTTTTTGCCTATTGCTGGCACTTCCTGACGAGCCGATTTGGCTCAAGAGGACTTCAGATTGCGAGCTTGCTTGTACATAATAATTATCGTTATTATTAATGTAAATGTTTCCTATCATGGAAAATGTATTATTAAAATTCATAATTATTTTTGAAAAGTTATCCTTGTAACAATAAACTATGTATATTATTATTATTATTATTAAAACATCAAAAATAATATTATTAATATTATTATTATCATCATCATCATCCTTTAATTTTCTTCAGTTTTCACTGAGTTGTTTTAGTGTAATCACATGTAAGCCTTAGAAAACCATCCACCTATAACCACTACCGCATTCAGGTTTGATCCTGAACACAGCCTGACCACAGCACTAATCAGGAATGGCTACGACCGGAAAATGGTCCTCAAAAGGGCCGCTAAGGTCAAGAAGATGCACTCACCACCATCTGAAGAACGCCAGGCCACAGAGGAGGGAATTGACCAAACCTGCGGCACGGCTTACAATTCCATTCATAGCGGGAGTGTCAGAATGTATTGCTAGGATACTAAGGAAGCATGGCGTGGTTACAAGGTTCAATTGCGTGACCAAGATACAAAACATTGTACCTGGACCAAAAGATCGTATCCCGCAGGCACTATGCGAAGGTGTGTACACAGTGTCATGCTCCTGCGGAAAATCATATGCTGGTGAAACATGCCGAGGAATGGCGACAAGGATGAAGGAGCATGCGAAAGCCACTAATAAAAAACAACTGCTTTTTCAGCCATTGCAGAGCATGTTTGGAGTGAGGCGGGCCATAAAATTGATTTCGAAAAAGCGTAGATAGTGGCAAAAGAGAGTCGCTACTACCCAAGGCAAATCAGGGAAGCAATTGAAATTCACAAAACACAAAATATTAACAGGGACAACGGCTACCCAATCAGCAACGTGTGGAAGAGAGTGCTGACCAATCAGCGCACAGGGGGAGATCGGCCAGTGCTATATAAGACGGCAAAATAATGAAAACTTCTCACCTTCGACGTTAAGACGAAAGCTGGATGGCTTTCGAAACTGTTGTCAACCATAAACGACAGAAGCCGCTGGAAATCCCGAAAATTAGCTATCATCGTCAAACAGTTCGATGCTGCACAAATCAATAGTACATGCCGACAATATATAAACACCATAAAATCCAAAAAATGGCACGACCTATGGAACAATCAACACAAGAGCCGTTCTATTAAATAGAAAGGTAGAACTATGGGCCTAGAAGGAATTGCATGGGCGACACATCAATGACCTCAATCAATGTTGATAAAATCTCATCAAACAAATGGTTGTCATTGGGAGAACTTTATGGAGAAACCGAAGGGTTTATGCTTGCAATACAAGACCAGGTTGTCCGCACTAAAAATTACGCGAAGTACATCCTGGGTGATAATAACATAACAGATGATAAATGCAGAAGATGTTTTCAAGTGCCTGAAACAATCCAACACATTATATCTGTCTGTAAGATGTTAGCTAATACAGACTATTTAAGTAGACATAATCAAGTTGCAAAAATTATCCACCAAAAACTGGCCTACCAACACAAGTTAATAGATACTATGACGACACCCGATCATATGAATACCACTCCGAAACAGTGCTTGAAAACAGCGCATTTAAAATTTACTACGATTTGCCTATCCAAACAGATAAAACTATGGTTAATAATAGACCAGATATAACATTGATTGACAAGAAATATAGAAATTGTTACATAGCTGACATTGCTCTGCCACTGTCGCATAACATCGACAAGACAATAGCCGGAAAAATAAATAAATACCAAGAATTGGCAATAGAGATAAAAAGAATATGGAATATTGACCAGGTTTATATAGCTCCAATTGTCATCTTAGCTACCGGTATCATCCCAAAACATATACAAAACAGTTTCAATATACTCAATCTTCATCCAAATACATACATCAAATTGTAAAAGTCTGTAATAATTTCAACCTGTCATATCACGAGAAAATTTCTCAACGCAATTCAACAGTAAAGAGTTACCTTGGTGAGAACCCGTACTCTTAACACTAAAGCTACTCAGTGAAAACTGAAGAAAATTAAAGGATAATATTAATAATATATACAATGAAAAAATACCTATACATATAAGAAAAGAAAAACGGAAAATTAAGCATAGAAACTTCAAAATTACGGACGACGAGTCAAAAATATCTATGGAAGCAAATGAGAACTACAAATAAATACCTTGTATTCCTGCAAGCAAACTCAATGCGGTATAAACAGATAAAAAAGGAATTAACGCTTGAATTCAATAAAAGACTAAGATCCATTGCTATCACAGAATTAAATGCACGAATTAAAATCAAAGCGATCAACACTTTGGCGGTACCTGTGTTGACATATAACTGCTTTTGGAGCGAATAACTGGAAAGAAACCGAAATAGCAGGCATAGAAAGATCAATACGTACATCTGTATAAACTATATAAACAGTATATTTTGTTGTCTTCATTTTTATCGTGCGTTGACAAGTATTTCACAAATTTTAACTGCAGCAAACATGAGCAAGAGAATTTTTTTATCATCATAACGGCAATTAGAATTTAAGCAATGTCATTGCGGACGCGTAGATATGACGACTACACTAGCAAGGGTTGGTGTTCGCTAAAATGTTAATTTTTTTGTATTACTTATACTGATCTACTTCCAAATTAAAAATGAAATTTTTTCTGCGAAATGCGAAACCACATGCCATTAAGGCTCGCGGCGAGCAGCAATGTGCGTCCATATGTAATAAATAAGAACACAAAACAAATATAAATTGCCATATCTCTCTAACACTTGTAATTCACATTACTCCAAAGTTTACTTCAAGTACATACATACTTAAAGAGCCATTCTGAAACATTAGTTCAATTAACAAATAGGATGGAAAAAAGGTTGATTATTTAAAATCAACAATTACCCAAAATGTGTCTTGTGCTCACCGCTTCTCAAAATCTTTCGCAGCCCTCCAGCATAATAACGAGAGGATTACCTACAAATGTAATTTCTTCGAAAAAAAGCAACTGTCATTGCCCACCGTTAATCTTTCCGCATGTTTTTGAGGATGGTAGCAAGTATCGTCTTCATATCTCCGCGTTTCAAATGACACTTCTTAAATACCTAATCGCCGTTACGATGATAAAAAAATTTTCTAATGCTTATGTTTCGTTTATTTAAAAAAAATATTGAAATACTTGTCGCCGCACGATGAAAATGATCATTACAAATAATACTACACTGACGAAGCCTCGAACGCTGGCCCCCTGAATGAGAACCTGCGATGCTCACCATTAAACCAACCAACACATCTATATGAAGCTGCGTTATTTTGGGATTATATAGCACTTGTTAAAAATACCGCTCGTAAATTTATACCAATCGAAGCCACCCACCCACCAAGTGACCCACCATAAAATGGACTCGGGGAATGAATGAAGTCGTAATGAGAGCATTCTATCGAGTGAAAAGGTGTGGCGATCATCCGCTCCCCGGTTAAAGACACGATTAAAGCTTCTTCACGGAGAGTTTACACGGATGTATCCAGAATTAAATCTTACCGAGCATAATATATTTAAATATACTTGAACGGCGAAGTGTTATTCAGAGAAAGGGATACCTATCAAAACTGGATTTGGAAGCTAGGAGACGAGAGGTGGGGTTTGAGCTGGGCCAGTGTGACGCGATGGGAGATGTTGATGAGAGTCATCCCGTAGATATCCATCCGAATACTTCAACAAGCAATCCCGCACTGGTAGATACCAATCGTCGCCTAGAAAACACACAGGAATTTAAAAGATTCTTTAGCCCATTGGGATTCTATCACAATACTAATCCAACTATTCGGTAAATATACCAGTGTTAATAAATATAACAAAAGTCGTCCCATTTTTTGCCAAGGTCAATAGCATTTTAGAAGAACATCTAACCAATTTCCTTGCTTTCGATGAAGTGCATTTATCGATCTACTGTGCTGCAGTGACAGTCATTAAGTTAAATTGTCAGAGAACCTAGGTACCAACTATGGGTAACGACAATTCCTCTTTTTTTAACCCTTCCAAGTTTCGGTCGAAAATTTTTGATACTCTTCAGTTACTCAATATCTATCGATGCCCACCACTAATTGACATGCCCTATATTAGCTATAGTTTTCGTGATTTGTGGTGATATCGCAAGGAAATTCTTGTGTTTTGATAACTTAAAACCTTGTGATTCAGTGATTCATTAAATCCTTATAACCACAGAAATAAAGATTATTCAACAGTTTCATTTGGCTTTATTTATTTCCGTTTCTAGTTACTGTTTGTAAAAATTGGTCTACGATGAGGTTCCACACAAAATTGTTCAAGTTTTTCCTTCCATTTAAAATGTAAACTTTCTAGTGGGTAGACAGTTGCATAGCTTTTTGCGAACCAGTGCTTTTAATTGTTGCCTATCAATGATGTCATTGACATTTTCTTGGAGAGAATTTCAGGAAAAATGGAGAAGATAAAGGGAAAAACGTAGACGCACGAAAAAGCAATTTGAACAAACTTCAAGAGAGCTGTTTTCCATTAAAAGGGGGTTAGGAGGCAAAATTTGAACGTGTTCATTTTGTTAAAATTATTTATTTTTTGTGCGAAAAATCCACAGAGAAAAAATCATTCGCCTTGACCGGGATTCGAACCCGGATCCCTCGATTTCTGGCCGAGTGCTTTAGCCAGTTAAGCTACGATTAAATTGCATTTATTTTCAAGATGGATGTACAGAGTTATTTCAAAGTTCATTTAGTTATTTTTAAAGACAAAAAAAACATTTAAAAAAACATTAGAACAATTAGAACATTTTGAAGAGTGCTGTTGCCTTTCGGTAGTCTATTGCTCAAGGTCCTCTCTGCATACACCTGTCACTGCCCTGGTGTGTTCCCACATCAAGAGTACGTCGAGCAATCAGGGCGACGTCCAGTCACTTCACTCACTCCCTCGCCTTCAAGAGTCTTAGGAGCCAGGGTCGTGTAGACGGTGGAGCGCCGCGGAGGGGAAGGTTGCTGAGCAGCATTGAGAGACCCCCGCCCACATCCCCACCATGCAGTCTTAGATAAACAAATTTGGATATCAATGTGGAGAGGATTTTGTTTTTATAGGAAGGGAAAAGTCGAAAATTTAGGGAAATAAGCCTATCGTCACTATCTGGACCGGCACCGAAAGTATCCCAAGTTCTGAGGATTCTCCTTAAGACTAGCCATTCCATAGGGGGTTCATTGCAGCCAAGAATATGATGGCTGTTGGTGTCCTCTTGCCCACAAAGTGGGCAGTTTGGGGATGCGGCAAGACGCATACGGTGGAGGTGTTGTCTTATAGGCAACAGGTCGGCTATCACGCAGTACATCGTACTAATGAGTCTAGCATCTTTCCCACTATCAGCCCAGTTCCGCCACGAATTAGACGGTGGACGAGTAAAGTGCGGGTATTTAATTCCCAATGCTCTCTCATAGATAATTTTCGTAGTAAATGATTCCCCCGCACGAAGAATTTCAACCAACTTTTTAATGTTTGTAGAGGCTTTTCGGAAAGTAATGAGATTATCAGCTTTTGCCCATGCATTTTTCATTAAGGTTTTCCTCGGATTGTCCGATCCCGCGAGAATTCGTACGTGTGTCTTCGCTAGCAGTATATCGCATTTTAACGCTACGTCCGTCAATTTTAGCCCTCCGCGATCAAACGGACCGTAGAGCTGCGAGCGGGAGACCTTCCGCATATGTTTGTACCAAATCATAGCGTTCGTAGATTTTACTATGATGGCATGAGTCTTGTTAGGGAGGGGCCAAACGTGAGCCGTATACCATATCTTGGGCGTTATCACCTGCTCAACTGCGCGAACACGGCCCGTGAGAGGCAGCGAACTGAGTGTGTACATCCCCACTCCTTGACGTACGGCCCGCTCCACCACTTCCCAGTTTCGAGTGAGCATATCTTCTGGATTAGCGCCCCACCATAGGCCTAATATCTTCACAAATGGAGACACCTCCGCCCAGGGTGCTGGCAATACTGGTCGTGGCCCGCTGATATGGAGGAATTTTGATTTTTTTCTCATTGATGATTAACCCGCCGGATTGATATCTTTGAATAATCTCTTTTGCAGTCACCAGCTGCTCGTCTGAATTTACAAATATGCTGATGTCATCAGCATATAGAATAGCTGTATGACGAAAACCTCCACACGTGATGCCAATGTTCGCTGCTTCTAGTGTGCGAATGACTGGGTCCATCGCAATGGCGAATAATAGCATAGATAGCGGACAACCCTGTCTCACGGAATTCCTTATTTCAACAACCGGGGTGAGGGCATTGTTTATTTTAATTCTGGCATTCACTTTTGAATATAGGGTGCTGATGAACCCAATGAATTTATCAGGAAAAAGCATGCGTTTCATTATTTCAATAATATATGGAACGCGAACAAAATCAAAGGCCTTCTTGAGGTCTACAGCAAGTATGGAGCAAGGTTCTTTTTCCATTTCGGATGCGGATAGAATTATGTCTCGGATGAGTAAGGTGGCATCTATTATGTTTCGTTGCCTTGAGATAGCAAATTGTAACGGAGACAAAACAAGGTCCGTAACTTCGATCATACGGTTTTTAAGCACATGCGCCAATATTTTATAGTCGCTGTTGAGTAGCGCTATCGGCCTGTAGTCGAGGAATGATTTTGGGCGCCCCGACTTTGGAAGGAGGCTAATGACGGCGCATCTTTGGCTCGGAGTCAACGTTCCATCGGTCAATGACTGATTGAGAACATTTTTTAATGTTTTCCCTAGTATATTCCAAAAAGTTACATAGAATTCAAAGGGTAATCCATCCATACCTGGCGCTTTTCCTTTTGGTACCGATTTTATTACGGCATCGAGCTCCTCCTCCGCAATGCCGCCGGTGAGTGTGACTTGCGCTTCGAGCGGGAGGGTTGGAAGATTTGGCAAAGGGGCATGTCCGCCTCACTCCAAGGGGGGTAGCGTTGGAAGGTGTTCGTGAGGTGTGCGGTGGCTTCCCGGAGAAGGCCATCTTTGTTGTTTGAGAGGCGAGGCGAGTGTGTCTGGGTTTGTTGTAATCTTACAGTGCGTTGGAGGTCAGCAAGTGTAAAGGGGACCCCATGTGTCGGGGTTTAATTCCCGCTGCCAGCACCGTGGGGCATATTTTCTTAGTTCTAAATTAAAAATAGCAGTTTTCAATGACGTAGCAAGTTTTTGAAAGGTAGCATGTTTTTCTGGTGCTTGCATCAGGTCATTCAATGCACTTCTATAAAAAAAAAGTGTGAAATTGATCTCCTTCGACCTTTGCCTCTGTAGTATCTTTATGTAACTCGCTATTTTAGGTTTGAAGACCTTTTCCCACCAATTCGTGATGTCTGTCATGGGGCGGATGGAGGATATTAGGCCTGTGATTCGATCTCCAATGGCTAATCGAATGTTTTCTTCCCCAAGGATGCCTACATCCATACTCCAATATGGAGAGGGGGGATGCCGGGCAATGCAAGGCGTATCAGTGAGGTTAAGGTCGAGCACTAGAGCGCAGTGATCCGAGGTGCTTACAGGTAGAGTTTGGATAGAAATGAATAGGGGTTTGATGGAAGAGGAAAGGAAGAAATAGTCAATTCGAGTGCGAGACTTGCGTCCTGCTCTCGTGAAAGGGGCGGGGCGGGCGTCGGGAAGGAGAGAGGCGTCAGAGGCACGCGTGCTTTGGATGAGCCGCGCGAGAGAGCGGCTCGGCCGGTAAGTAACTTTTTCGCGGTTCGTGTCCGAGTCTTCGCGTCTGTATATCGAATTAAAATCTCCCCCCATTACAGCCTTCCCAGTGAAGGTTGTTAAGTATGACAGTAGATCGTCTTCGAAAAAACGGTCACGTGCATGTCTATTTCCTTCCCCGGATGGGGCATAAACATTGATAAAATGGGTTCCTGCGGCAACGAGTGATAAAATACGTCCTGAGGGGTGACGCCGAATGTGGTGACAGGAGATATTATTGTGGACAAGTGTGACAACACCTAGGTTAGTCCCTAGGTTATTAGAAAATATCTGAAAGTTTGGGTCCGGCCAGACAAAATCAAAAGTCGTCTCCTGTAGCAAGACGATATCAGGCTTCAAATTTTGGATAAAGGACGAGAGGAGTTTTACTTTGATCGGGTTTGAAATCCTGGCAATATTTAAAGTCAGACAGCGCATGGTGGTTGTGAGGCGGGGTGTTACTTACTCTCTTTATTTTTTTCACTTGTGTCGCCCTGGCGCCGTGGTTTCCGACGGCCTGCTTCCCCTCGCCGTTTCCCAGGTCGCCTGGGGCTCTTCGGTGCCGATGTCTCTTGTCTAAACTGCGTCCCATCCAAGGTCTCCTCATCCGCACTCGTCTCCGACGTCGTCTCGGAGACAGGGATGAAGAAACGGCTTCTGGTGACGCTTGGTCTCAGCTCGGGTGGGCAAAACAGGGAGGAGTCAGAGTTCGCATGTTGGTGCTCAGTGGACATGTCTTCAGGCGTAGGGGACAAGGAGTAGGATGTCGGAGGTGGTAATGGAAGAGAAAGGGTTTCTATGGTCGGGTTGTCGCTGATTGGGGAGAGTGAAACGGAAATATTGATTTCCGTATCCTCAGGTGTGAGAGTTAGAGTATCAATGTCCTGTGATGCCGCAGGCTGGCTAGCGGTCTTCTCCTCCATTGTCCGGAATAGGTCCTCGCTGATGATCGTGACTTGGGGGAGTTCGGAGGCCACAATTACGCCACTATTTTCCGTCATGGCGTCTTCTTCCCGTTCGCGCTGCGTTACCGGCATGGGAGAGGCAGGGGAGCAGTCGACTGCGGCGGGAGGGGTTGTCGAAGTGAGGGAGGGGGAAATGTCGGCCACAGCTGCAGGAGGGGGTGTCGAGATCTCGGGGGCGTCCTGCAATGCCGAGCGAGCCTCACGCGCTTGTCGCTTCCGATCCGGGGATCCATGGTCCGATTCGGACTGTCTGGTCCAATGGGGCCTCATGGGTAAGGCTGGAAATTCGTCTCTCGGTGCGGTCTCAAGCGCGATAAGGCCTCGTGCTGCCTCTTCCAAGGACCTTTCATCCAGGAACTGTGCAGAGGAGAGTGGGGCAGCCATTGCCTCTGCGTAACTTCTTCCGCTGGTGTTCCGTGGGCAGTTTTTTCTCTCGTGGCCGACTTGACCGCATCTTGCGCACGTACGCTTCTGTCCCTCGTATATTATGAGAGCACGTTGTCCGCAAACCTTAATAAAAGAAGGTATGTTGCTGTCTATCACCATGCGGGCTAATCTCGTACCTGTGTAGAACCTTTGCATGCGGTGGCTTCCCCATGTACTCTCCCAAATTCTTTGAACCTTTCCAAATTGGGATAATTCCTTCGATATCTCCATCAACCCAATCTCGAAGGGGAGACCAATGATTTTTACTTGGACAGGTGTTCCGGCTGTGCTCTCGATGGAGCACTTTGTTCTCTCGTTTCCTCTTGATGGAAAGGGCAGACTTCTCGGTCCATCTTCCATGATTATCTGCATTCTTTCTTCGGTATGTAGTTTCACAAAAAGCATTCTTCTGTTAAAACCAAATTGGATTCCGTAGATATCTTCATCCACGAGGCCCAGCGTTTCCGTTAAGAAAATGTAGACCTCCAGTGGTGAGGGAAAATCGTCCTTTTCCTCCGTCGTGAGAAGAAGGGTGCTTCGTCTTTCAGTCGCCATGGTTGGCACTGGGCGCCTGAGCGGGGGCCGAAGCCGAAGGAGTGCCGGCGAACGAGGTCTCGCTCGCCGGTCGAGCTTTCGCGTTCCCGTTAAACAAGAGCTCGGTAGAAACACGTCCGACTACGAAGGCTACCGAGGCGTCATTCTTCCCTGTGGAAATTTGTGGACTATACCGGACAAGGTGGTATGGACTGCTGAGCATATTATGCGACGAGCAGTCCAAATCGTGCGCACGGCGTCACAGCCGGAGAGTAAAGTCCGAACTTTGAACGCATATAGGTGTTCTCTCTTTGGATTTAAGTATACCGGGACTAGCCACGGTGATAACTTTTACGGGAGTCACCCGCAATTTCGCACAATTGTGCATTGCGGGTGACTCCCGTAAAAGTTATCACCGTGGCTAGTCCCGGTATACTTAAATTCGTATTTATTTTTTATTCCTATGAGAGAATATGGCGAGCTTGTTCGCGATAAAACCTTTTTTAGAAGAGAATGAAACTTGGTTGGATTAAATTTTTGATGTTCCTGATGTTGTCTTTCGCTATTATTCTCATGGTAATATGGGGTCCTTTTGGCTTTTGTTATATTAATAACCTTTTCTAATGCCTGGCTCGGATAAAAGTAAGGGTAGGCTAAGTAAAGAATTAATCGATGTCACAACCCGCTCATAGAGACGAAAATCTAAATGGCAAGGGAAAAGAAACTAGCTTTAAAGAAATTCCCCAGAAGAGTTGTCTGTTGCCATAACAATGAAGCTAAGAGAGGCAGAGCATAGAATAGAAGCGTGTCTTGTTGAAAAAGCTACAATGACTACCCTAATTCATAAAGTACATACAATATATTCTGCAGATATGATCAAGTTGGCTCTTCTTACAATTGGAGAACTGTCGGAGGAGGCCTAGTAATCGCGAATTATAGATGTAAGAATATTACGCGAGCATCTCACTAGAAGAATATTTCTGCTTTACCCGAAAGAGGATATTTTCAGGAGACTGAACCTGACATCGGATCCTCATATAAGGGACTGATTGTGAAATTAACAATGACCGGATGAATCCCCGGACTCAGAGAGCGAATGCGAAGAGGAGGGGGATTCCGAAGAATCCTATATTGAATTGTATTAATTTTAAAGGGTATAAGACATTAAACGCGCTTAAATGAAAATAAAGAAGTTAAATTTCCGTCCATTACTATTTTAAATCTTATTTCAAAAGTACGCTTTAGTCGAAGTCAGATTTCTGAAGATCGAATATCTTCAACGTAAATCTGTGCACCAAACAACCTTACTTTTAGCCTTTTTTGGAAATTTAATAATTTTAAAGATCTATTAGCCACTCAATAAATTATAATTCCATAATAACTTCTAAAATAATAGTGCTTTTGAAAAACTAACTTCAGTAATGAAAACAGTACGGTAAAAACATATACAGCGCAATTTTCAAAATGATCCGACAAAAATCTGATTTTTGTCCAACGTTTTTGCGATCCGGGCCACTGTGCACCGTAACTTTGGTCCGGGCCACTGTGCACTTTAACTGAGTAATCCGTTCCAGTAAAGATAGGGATGAACTACCGAACGACCTAGCTGCTATATAATCGTGATGCGATCACTGCTGTCCATGTGGCCCAGGTTTCCCAACTGTCCTGGGCGTCTGATTTGCCTTGCCAGCATTCATGCTTCAAAGGCACGTCGTTCCGCTGGTGTGGGTCTCACGGTGTCAGTGTGCGCCGTGCGCCGTCTTAAGGAAGCAGCCTTGGCCTCTTCCTTGGTGGGAGGTTGGCTGCTATGTCCGTGCTTGCGATGGGGCGCTTGTGGCGGTCCCATGGCCGCACGGTTATACGGTGATGCGATGTCTGGCAGTTTGAATTAAATTTGAAAAGTATGTGTAAAATTGAATTTCTAGAAAAAATAACATCCCACAACATAGCTATGTCATTAGGGGTACCTTCTTAAGGCCGTTTTACATGGGGCACGTACTTGCACAATTTGACGTGTGTACGAAGGCGCAGTCAAAATTGCGTCGTATAAAGCGGTGAATTGCTCGAACACATGCGAGAATGCGTGGACGTGAGATGGCAAAATAGCCCCTGTTCTATTTCGTTCATGCATTCGCGCAATTCCACGCCATTTTAGAAATTAAAGCAGCTCTAACCTGCGCCATTCCGTGCCACGTGTAAAACGGCCTTTAGAGACTGTTGAATCCGTGAAATATCTAGGAGAACTTTTTCGCTTTTATTTTGTATTTTTAAACGTCTGAGGAACATGATATTCAATGGACGTAAACTAGATTTTTTGGTTGATTTTTTGGTATGATTGCCATAGCGACAAATTGATATTTAGTATTTTTTGAACGTTTTCTATGCTTTTCTTACGGAAAAAGTTTAGGAATTTTTTTGACCAACTTGCAATAATCGTACGACATTTTCCTTGACTTAAAGGGTAGAAAATTTTTTGATTGATTTTTTGGCTATCTTGGAATTTTCAAATGTCGAAACAATTCCGAGGAATAAACGATTTCGATTTTACATTGTCGTGAAGGGCGAATTTTCAAACTCGGATTTCGGCGTTGAGACATGTGCCATATGAAAATTTGGAATCTCCTAGAAAAACCGTAGAGGGTACTTCGTACCCTCACGATCTACCTTACTTTTCCCGTAACCATCTTTGTTAATTCATAATAAAATTCCGAAAAATATCCTGCACGCGAAAAATCATTGTCGCCATTTTTTTGTGGAGCATACAATCTTGAATATCTTATCAACCATTCAAGCTAGATGAATGAAATTTTCAGGGTAATATTTTTATTAATAAGGTCAACTTTTGCAATGATGACCATTTCACTCGATCGATTCATGTGCGAGTTATATCGATACTAATCTCCTTAGTTACGCTTAAATCGCTAATTACTTTGGTGTTAATCAAGTTTTGAATATGAAAATCATACACAATACCACTTCTAATGTGTTTTATCCGATAAAAGTTAAATCAAGCCGATCCGATGATTAAAGCCGATGTTATCATCAATGGAAGTGTGCATTCGATATATCCCTTTTTCTGAGTTATTCATATAGTTATGGGGATATAAATTTTAATAATTTGGTAAGAAAGAAAAGCTGTATGCACACATGTAAATAATTTTGATGGGTAACTGTTCCTTATGAAAATATATCGATATGAATTTATATCGATAGGTCTCATTTTCTCCTTTGCTATTGACCGTACCTGTCCGTAATTTTCAGGGTAGTACCTGACTGGCAATATAAATGTTCATTTATAATTGGGGCTCCATGGTAACCATAGTTTTCATTTTATATCGACATTTAATTTCAATGTAAAGTAAATGGCAATACACTTATATCGTTTTTACGTACGATTTCATTCAGGATTTCGAAGTGGTTGCTAAGGCTGGAAGTGATTGTTGATGTCTGGTAAACCAACTCTACTACAGGTAAGCGTAACCAATTCATTATTTTGGTTTAAACATTGACTTATTTTTTTTACTTTCAATGACGTTTGCATGCATTACAACATTTCAAAATGCTTAACTGTATATATGTATTTTTTACATTTGATTGTTTTTAATAGTTTTAATTTCCCTTTGATAATATATCTCCTTTCCAAAATTACATACTACATTATGCATCATTGAAATACGAAAAATTCAATATTCAAGGCGCATCCTTACCCATTCTTTCATCAAATTATTTCAGTCGCAGTATTGATTGCCTAATGTGCGGAATAATTTTAATCATAGTAACCGGTAATACTGACCATTATATACCAGGGTTGCTTTTTCCCGTGGTTATTTAATCACACGAAATTACGGATAGTATGCTATTAAAATATTTACTCACGTTTTCTAGCATACGTAGGGTCTATATGTTATGCCTTTCGCATACTTCTTTACCAACGCTGAAATTTGGGGTTAGGGAGACTACACCCTCACGTAATTCATCGTTTAAGAATGTTTTACATTATATGGGATTCAAGTAGTCAAGAATCGATATCTAATAAAGCTCGCTTAAGGCGTCACGACAAATGAATGCCATAACAAAAAATTGAGTTAATTCGGCGAAGATAATTTGCTGTGAATATGTAATGATTATGAAAAAATCTCCCGTGACCTGTTATGAAAGCCGTGTTACGCTGATTTGCGTTGGTGGCACCATCTATACAGTGATAATAAAAATATATTTTAGAACATCTATTTTCATGTGTATTGTTAATAAAAAAAATACTATCGTGCATGGTGATACTTTTGAGTGCCGATATTTCGCGTTCATATTGCCATCTCCCATCTCACATATAAGAGAAGGTTTTAGAATAGCTAATTTTATCGCTGATTGTGAAAATAATTTACAGGCCAGGCGATAGCTATCTTTCACATTATTCCGCGCTCATATATTTAAGAATAGATGAACAGTTATGATGTGTATGAATTGTCGAATTTTTATAAAAAACCTCAAGGAATATGCGAATGCTGGATTTTTGAGGACAGAGCGTTTGAGCTTCTCTCGGTTGAAAGGTGGTAACATTTAATAGATCCGCGCTTTTTGGATTTCTGTCTTCGAAATTAACTTGATCGGCTGGGTATTGGTGCATTGAATTGGTCTTAGTCCGATAGTAAAAAAAAAACTGTTATATTTTTTTAAGTATGTTGGGTTCAAATCTTCATAATCAGAAAGAGAAAAGCTACAATTCTAGGACAAGGGTCAAAATACGAAAAATCGGCGATATTTCACCAGTGCATCCGTCGTTAATTTTATATTTCTCTCCATTACGTAAATATTCTTTTCAAAACGGTCTTAACGCTTATATCATCGTGGTTACTAGGACAACGTTAAGTATTGTTGAGAGCGAAAGAGCGTATCCTCCGTCTATTTCATCTATTAAAACGATATTGTAAGTATTTTCTTTCCGTTTTTAAGCAACTTATGGACCCAATACTCGAATACGCGTGACACAAACATGTTCCCACCCCCCTCTCGAACCCGCTTGATGTAATCAAGCGCCTATCGACTCGTTCAACAATATATGTTTGAAGCAATTAGAAGTAAATAGTTATTTTTGACTCCTCAGAAATTTCTCATAATGTTTAAAGTAAGTTTATTTAATTCTAATTATATATTTTTTGGACTTCGTTACGGTAAATTATTATTAGATTTATATGTGAAACACAAGGACAATGTTTTACACGTAGTATTAAACATTGCACATTACCCGCATACATTTTCCTTTAATGAAATTGTAATAAAAATATTGCGGGAGGTGGGAATGTTATTTAAATTTCCCTCCTACAGGTACGATAGAAAATACAGCGTGGCGTTGGTTTTTCAGGCTATAACAATCAATAAAGTGCTTTGTCAATGGGGAGCATGCATGAAATTTGATCATCATGCTGGTTAGTCTCATTTAATAGAAAATTTTCTCACGAGTCCAAATATACATTCCAAAACTCTCCTAGTACTCCGCAAACGTCAATAAATGCTAATTAAAAATGCTCGAATATCGCTTGAAGTCACGTGACCTGAAACGCCTTCTGACGTCATCGCACGGTACACTGTTCATTTCACTAAGAGAATAGAGTGGTAGATCTTTGAATGCAAGACATCGAATTAAAAATCTACGTCGAGCTTGTAGTAGTTCCTAAAAGGACAAATTAGCTAAAGAGGAATTAAATAAAGCACAATACCTCAGTTTACTTTTGGTCGACTTCCATATGGCGGCTGATTTTCTGAAATACAGTGATTGCTTCGTTCGCAATGCGGGAGTAAAATAAGGCAGGTCATAACCCAGACAGCACACTGGTAACGGTATACATATACCGTAAGTATACCAGGTGTATACTGTTTCCTTGAGAATCTGGATACATGTTTTAGATTCTAAGTATACATAAACAGTATCCTGAAGCGTATACGTATACCTGGGCTGTGTTGGAACGTAGGTGAACGCCCGAGAAAATGCCTACCAAGAGTGTTTTATCATTTCTGTTCGGAACACCCAAGAACGCCGTCCGCCTGGGTTATTAAGAAATGCAGATCAATTAAATAATCAATCAACTCTCTTAAGATGTAAAAAATCCTGCCATGAAAAGTCCCTCGTTTCATAAAGAAAAATGCTCTTCGAAATGTGATTTCATTCGTGCTTTTTTATCTACTGAGGCGATGAAACAAAAAAGATATTTTTCAGTGGAATTTATTCCTCAAGTCATAAGGCGAAACTTAATTTTTTTGAATGCCAAGATTTGGACTCCCGCCCGTGATTTCGACCAATCGATTGTGGATTCCGTCGATAGTCGATTCCACCAGTAGTCGATTTCCACAGATAGAATAAATTATATCAAACTGGTTTGATAAATTACATCAAACTGGTTTGGTAATTGATACCGAAATGGCCACAGCAGTTCGATAAAAACTATCAAAATCAAAAGATAATAAAACCGACGTAGCGTGCACATGTGAAAGATTTGCAATCCAGAAAACACTCTTCTGATTTAAAATCATAAAATTAATAGTTAAGCGTAAGTTTATGCTAAAGAAATACAAAAAAAGCTAAAAAATATCCGTCTTCAAGCAGAATCGAACGTGGTCCCGCCGCGTGGTAGCGACGCGCAGTAACAACCGGGCTAATTCGACGGCCAAGATGTAAATAATCAACCCATGTGTTCAAATGTGCAGAATAAGATGTAATTAAACTTTCCCTTTGTAAGCTTAAGAGGAATACTTGATGCACACAATTGCATTACGTAGTTACTCCATATCCATATCTAGTGCAGATGCGCAAGAAAACTTTATTTGTACTTTTTTTTACATCGATGTAGAGATGATTTTAACGTGCTGGGTAATATCCTTAGCATGGATTGAGTCTAGTATGACGACTTTTATCACGTCATTCAACATGATCGCGAATGATTATACCTCAGGAATACCTCTAATTAAGGTTTTTATGCGTCGAAATACACAAACATCTCCTAACAGCTTTAAAAATCTTTAAAGTGATGAAATGGTTGTGAAGTGGATGTGAAGGCTGGGCCAGACCAACCTACGCTGACGAGGAGTCCTTCACCAGCAAAGTGCGGTGAAGAAGACCTTCGGAGAAAGATTTGGAGATTGAAAATCGGCCATGTGTCAGCTTCCGTAGAACAAATGTAGAGAAATAGCTGATATCCAACGCATCAAAGTATCCGATGTCCGTGATCGCGGTTTTCGAGATTTACGAAATGCATAAAAGTACTAGAATTAATTTTTCTGTTAATAACGAAATGAGTTTGATTAATGATTGATTTTTCTAACTTCTTCTATGAAATGAATCATCTAAAATTAACCATGCCAGTTCCTAATGACTTCTTCAATGAAATTGATCTTTATATTCTCTTGATTGGGTTCATTACTTAATTTCTAGTGAATATCCCATTTGAATATGAAACCATATATAAATTATGTGCATATAATTACTGTCCTCAGCATTTCCTGTGAGAGAGTGAAATATATATTTTCAATCTCCCTCTTGAAAATGCATTACACACTTCTGTAAAGAATTTAGACTTTAAAAATTAGGTAGAGCAATTGTATGCACAATTTGTGTGGTTGAATATTGATTGCACAAATAGGAGGAGTTCATAAGGGGGAAAAGACCCCCAGTATGGGTCCCCAATATTTTTTATAGGTCGGCAACCCTGCTCATGGTCTTTAGAGCTAAGGATTAAAATATTTGGCCCAGCGAACACATGTACTGTTACTGCGTGCTTTAATCCTGATTGCAAATTCTCCTAAGGGCAGGCGCGCACTAGCGCGACCACGACCTGTGGCACACGACCAGTTTTAGCATTGCAACAAATGGAGCGACGTGCACTAGGCCAAGTGTGACTCGTAGGTCGAATTTTTTTGAATTTGGTCGTCCCCGACCCAGCGGTCGTGGCGGCCAGAAATCACACATGTTGTAATGGTGCGCCGCACACTGAGTCCGACTTCACTCCGACCCGACCATACCTACTGAGCAAGTGGTGAATGTGTTTTGCTATCGTGGTCCTGCTCTGGTCGGAAGGTGTGCGACAGAGATATGTCGTGGTCGTGCTAGTGCGCGCCTGCCCTATGAGGAGGATGGGGACCCCAATCTGGTTAATATCCATGATGGATAAGAATTAGATATCAGATTAATATCCAAGTTGGATATTCTATGGATGGCTTTTGGTGGCAACTTCGATATTATGTGTATATTCATACAATACTCTTGAATGAAATTTGGATGTTGTTTGGATATTATAGTTGGATATTATAGATATTGTATGGATATTGTCTAGATATCAATTGCTACTAGGGTAATATGCCATTGAAAGAACGACTTTTACAGCGTATCACGATATAAATTAGCAATATATGCATTACGATAAACATTATTTGCCTCGTGTGATGGATTCCAGGTGTAAATTCAGTGGTCAATTCGAAGTAGACTCCTTACGTACCGCTTCCAGACAAGAAATGGATGACTTTCACGCATTCAAGGCAATGTCAATTTTCAATTCGACTTCGAATGTTGGGAAAATAAACTTAGTCCCAAAATTCATTTCCCCATGGTCACTTACATTAGCTGATTCACCTGATTATAATTTAACAGTGATACCCAATTTCCGTTCAAAACCCAGCCAATTTCATGTTATACTCTGTCGAATAACCTCAATGACGCGGTGTTAAGATTGCTGTAAGTAACATTGTTTCCACAGAATTTTATAATGATAATATTGCAATTTATTTTCGACGCAATAAACGAATGAAACCAGTATCATTAAGGCAAGTACAACATATCATATTGTGACGCAGTTCATATAAAAATATCAGAACATTCAGTTTATTTCTAAGCAACGGCGTAATGCGGGCGGAAATCGGAAACAGCCGGACAAAATTACAAAAAGGCTTTTTTTGAGTTATACATTTTAAATTTCGCATGTTAACTCAAAATAAGTAGAATTTATGCAAGCGTACCTTATTAGACATGATTCTTTCCTGTTAACGAGATGAAGAGGCTCAAATGTGACCAAATTACCATAAAAATGCCCGTCTTCAATTTTCTCTGAAAATCTTCCAAATGAAGTAGTCGGTGAAGTTAAGGGTGGATTCTTACGGAATGAAATACTATATAACCTGTTATAATGGTGTTTTTTCTCTTAACTTTCGTAATCTTAACGAGTATCTTCGATAAAATCTTGCCATGCAGTAATAAAATGGCGGACACTGTTTTTCGATAAAATTTTACATTTAGTAAGAGTTTCAAATGGGTTTTCGGCAAAATCACGGTAAAAATGAGAGCATTTGTGGAAGAATTATCGAGGGGTATATGCAGTTAACTTTGAAATAAGTTTGCGACGCCGGAAATCAAATTGATTTTTCGATCGCGCGGCAGGGTTCGCTACCGCGTGACGTGGGCTGGAATAGCCGAACGTGGTGAGGTTATTGAAGCAGTGTGGATTTTAACGCTCAGCATTCACCGTTTTTAAGGTGTACTTCTAGATGTACACCGATCCTCAAAGGGTCTATGGTGAAGCCAATGAAAGATTTTCAGCCGAGATAAATGCACGCTTCATTGAAGTTATTTTGGGTTTCTTTTGATGCGATCGGGGACCAAGCTTTTAGTGGAAGCGTTCAAACTTCGAAAAAGTGAGTTGTTTTCCTGAGACTCATACTCAAAGACCTCCCAGAATGATACCATCTGAGATACCTTCTTGACCCTCTGTACCTACCCAAACACCCAGGATTTTAATGCGAAAATGATCGTTATATGACACGCGCTGCGGTTTGTCAGGTTATCTCCTTCCAATAGCGCATAAAGGAAACACTCAAGGGGGACGCAAAAGATATTTTGAGCTACCTATACTTTTATCATAATGAAAAATAATCAAGCCACATTCAAAGTTTAATAAAGCTTTATTTGAACTGATTACCTATACACATTTACAAGGCAATGCCACATAAAAATTTACAATTGTGGTTCTGCAATTTTCTGCAAGGAAGGTGGCAACACAAAGGGGGGGGGGGCGCCCCCCATATTTATCCGCCACTGTCTCGTTCGGTATACCAGAGTCCTCGGGATTGTCGATAATACGCTACATAGTTAGCCTATGAGGGAGTAGTGTAGAGAACTGCCGTCCAGAGGACTCTGCGGTATACCTGATAGCAGAGTCCTCTGGATTGTTGATAATACACTACAAATACAAATGGGTAGTAATTCCCCTATGCCACAATATCGAGATGAAAGAGTCAACCTTTATGGTAGACTCAACTATGATCTACAAATACCATTGCTACCTCATAGAAAATGGAAACAAATCGCCAGAAAGAGTCAACCGACTTGGTACACTGAGCTATAACTTTAAATTTCGTAATTCCAAGTAACACAAGAGAGGAATTTTCCATTAGTAGATATACCGACTAACACAACTTCGCATTTTGGAATGACTCACTTGAATTTTGGGAATGTATCTCTGTATGTTGTCTTTCTCTATTATACAGGAGGGTTGACTAATTATCCATTCGGAGCGACTCGTTAGCGCCAGTGAGCGCGCTACATACGTGATGACGGAAATTTGAAAATGGAAGCAGTAGGTACCGATATGAACCGTTTTTGGCGCTGCCGTCGGGTAAAATTTGAACGTAGCCAAAGGCAGCTCAACTTACGGAAAATACTGGGTCAGCGCACGTAGTTGATACTGCGGCCGGTAGAGCGCGAATTGGAATAACTTGATTAGTATATACGTTGGACAAAAGAAATTTCGTGAAAGGGTACATCTTGGTATTCCTCACAATGCCCAATGGAAATATGTTTTGTATATAGTCTCACGTTCGAAATATATCGAATCTACTTTTTCTTAAAATATATTGAAATCCTATAACACAGGATTTTTCATCCAAGGGCATAATTGACCAGGAATTATATAGTAGATACCCATAGACTGGAATTTAAACCAATAGCATTGCGTATTTCACAGTACAGATGTCAGTATGATCGAAAAATCGATTCGATTATAATAGCAAATACACAAATTGGCATAACTTGAATAGTATATCCGTTGAACCAATGAAATTTGGCGAATGTGTACATCTTGGTATTCCTCACAATGCTCAATGGAAATATGTTTTGTATGTAGTCTCACCTTCGATATATATCGAATATGCTTTTTCTTCAAATATATCGAACTGCTTTAACATATAGGATTTTACAACCAAGGGCATAGTTGACCATTTTAGGGTTGATGATCAAAGACTGGAAGTTAAATCAATAGGATTGCGAATTTTCAATGCACGTGTCAGTATACTTGATAATTCGATACGATTATGGTAGCAAATATGCAAATTGGCGTATCTTTATAACTAATGATGTGAGACCGAAGATATTTTATAAATATGTTCATCATAGCATTGTTCATGCTGCACTATTGAAATATATTTCCGTACTACGCTCCCATTCGACACATTTTGAATCTGCGTTTTCGTTAAATATGTCGAACTGCTATTATCAATAGAATTTAACATCTACGGGGATAGTTGAGAATTCTTTGATTCTTTCTCCAATTCAAGTTTCTTAACCGTATTCATATATTTATTGTGATCAATTCGTTTCGTTGTTTAAACCTTCCTCAGATATAAAAAGGTGACAGCATCAATAGACATACGTCGTCAGTGACATCCGAACATTACTTCATTATTCGAGACATATTAATTCCGATAGTAATTTCCGAATTAGTCTCTGTGAGTTTATTTTCTAAAAATGATGTTTTTAATTTGTTTCAGTTTGGTGCGTTCAAACGCTCATAACAAAAAATGGAGGTGCTACAATCCTAGGGTAAGGGCTAAAATATGAAAATCGGCTATATTTCACAAGTACATCCGTAATTAAATTTAAATTTCTCTCCATTACGTAAATATTAAATTCAAACCGTTCTCCTAACGTTCATATCACCGTGGTAACTAAGACGACCTTAAGTATTGTTGAGGGCGAATGAGCGAGTTGTTCGCCCATTCGGCCCATTTCAATAACATTTTGAATTTTGTTTTCGCTTTTTTTAGCAACTTATGCACCCAATACTTGAACACAAGTGACACAAATATGTTCCCACCCCACAAATTACCCGCTTGATGAATTCAAGCGCCCATCGACTCGTTTTTTATAAGTCGGCGCCTCTGATATATAGCAAACACTGTCTCTCCGTAGGCATTCTCGTATATCCCCCAAAATGAATTCAAATGTTCGGAAGCAGCTTCCACATTCAGAAGGCAACAAAAAAATATTAAAACGGGCATAAAGTAAAAGAAACGATTGTAAGGACATATGTCGACACATCAACTCATGCCATAAATTAATATCAGAAGAAGAGTAGGATATAAAAAATTGTAATCGACTAATGTTTTATTATAGTCGTTAGCCATGATAAGTGAATACGTTACAAGTGAGTTGACGGTCGAGGACCTATTTTTTACTTTACAAAGGTAATGAGTTTCATTTAGAAGGCGTATGCGAGGGTAGGTGTAAGAAATAGAGACCAAAGTTTCTTGCTTTACTTTGTGGAACCTCGATATTGGAAAATAAAATTCATTTTAATGATATTCGAACATAATCATTAATATTGAATAACCATATTCCCCTCAATTCGCAATTAAAAGCGTCTCTTTGGTCTCATAATCACAGTTTCCGCCCTCGTTCATTTCCGCCATTTTGACTTCGCTCCTTACCGGTCCGAAAAGAAATTCTCGCAGCGAGCGTTGCGCCTAAGGACTGCTAAGGAATGTAGCTTTCTTTGGACCGCGCCCGTGGCGTCGAAGTAACTCCGAACTGTGATACGGGACATGAAGGCCCCCATACGCATACAGAATTCCACCTCTGATCCAGACGAATTCCCTTCTGCATTAGAAACAACTTATTCGAAAATTCTATGCAACTTTCAGTGTACTTACCGCCGCCTTCAAAAAATGGGCGTTGATAATGTCCGATTTGGAATTTGCTTCCTCCTTAGCCTTGTACCCCGACTTGAAACCAGGCGCAATACACGATCTGCTGTCGTAAACCATGGTGTTTACAGGGAAGTAAACGGGATCCCACAACGAGCGACGGCACGGGATTTACTATAAGTCACTACTCCTGAACCATCGCTGACTTTTCTGTGCTAATAGCACCACTTTTTGTGCCACTACCCACAGTTTCATACAGGCAGAAAATATAACCTTCAGAAGGCCTTCTTACCACTGAACAAACGGGAAACACCTCAAGTCCGCGTTTCGGCTATACTCGCCATATTGATCTTCGTTAAGACTAGAATCCACTCAAGGGAGTTTTTCCAAATGTAGGGGTGGTAACTTTCAGGAGTATGAGTCGTTCCGATAAGATAAAGAGTTAACCTCATACCATGGGCATACCCACGATCAAAACTAGGGAGGGGCAAGCCATGGTTGTTCAAGATGTAGGTAAGATTTAAGCATGGAAAAGGTGAATGAAATCAACATTTTAAGGAAACTGTAACAGCTCTTCATTAGTTATTAAAATTATTTGCCTAAAAAAATATTATTTTACTTAAATACATTTGCGATTTTTGCTTCTGGGGGGGGGGGGGGGTGGGGAGCTGCCCCCGCTCCTGCCCCATGCTGGGTATGCCCATGCCTCATACCCTGTTTACACTACGCACGTACCGACCAGGGTCCGTACCGTCGCGACGGTACGGACTGTAATCCGTCGTGGTAAGGTAGTAGCGACCGTACCAATGTAGCCTCAAAATGTCGTGTAAACGCGAAGAGTAACCATCGTAGGTCTTATGTTAGTAGCTAACCCTGCCAACTTACGAAGGTTAGCGCTGGTGCGCCGAGAAAATAGAGTAAGGAAATGAAGATCGATGCATTTACTATTCTTTCGCGCCGTTGCAGTTTTGACACGATCATAGATATTTCATAAATAAATCTTGTATATCAAAGATCTATGGCAGCGATTGAAGGAAGTATTGATCAGGTAATGGAGGGACATGCGGGAAAATTTTTTCCTGATGCTCTATTTAGTAACTGATAGTGGATTTGCCACACAAAACAAGTTTCATTCATTTATTTATTTATTCACGGGTTAACCCATTATCCATGTTCTTGTATTAAACTTCACAAATGATGGAAAGTAACAAAAAGATATATAAAATAAACCAATCGAAATCGTTATATACCGGATTGCAAGATCAACTTTGCCACAAATACCTTATAAATTGAAATAAAGACATGGAGAAATAAAAACTTGTATCTAGTTTAATAATAAATAGCAATATGTACAGTCCTTAATGCGTGAATATTGTTGAATTTTTAACATAATATCTTGATTAATTCTAGATTTTTTAAGGCTCCGCAGAGAGTTCGGTCTAGTTTTTGTTTTACCTCATCATTCTGGATGGCTGCGGGATGGGAAGGCATAATTTGTTCATTGGTAATTATCAACAAGCGTGAGGATCAAGGGTGAGGATTTCTTTAACAATAACGGGGTTCATTAAAATTTGCTAATGAAAGGAGAGAGGAACAATCTAAATAGGAATTAATAATGTTGTAGAGGAATAGGGCATCGTTGAAGGATCTTCTGTCGTGTAAGGGTTTTGAATAGACAAATGATTAAAGATATGAAGTGTTGAAATCAGACAGTGATATTCCTAATTCGTAATTATTTAATTTGAGAAATTTATTCTGGACAAGTTCAAGCCGGATTGAGTCTGTATCATAATAAGGTGATTGAGTGTGTGAGTATTATCACATTAACATAATTTGTCGAAAATTCAACAATATTCATGCTGCAAGGACAGTAAATATGTCCCTCTGGTACCTTCAGTAGCGGGTACAGAAAAAAGTCAATGGGGACCGCAAAAGATATCACGAGTTACCTTTATTTTTATCGTAATAAAAAATAATCAAGTCATTTGCAAACTTTAAGAAAGTTTGAATAAATAAATCCTACATTCTTTAAAGTTTTACAGACAGTAATGTCTAGTTTTAGTTTTAGCACATGAATACGTTAATACCCTTCCCTACTTAATTTCCTAGATTTTAATTTCCTCACGCTGTCTCGTCGTCAGTTGTTATATGACACAATTCCACAAAGAGAGCAGCCCTGAGTTACGATGGTAACTTTTAGACGTGTAAACGCGCAGTAGTTCCGACCGTGATCGATACGTGTGTAGTGTAAACGGGTATCAGCCAACCAGCGGCGAAGCAGCCGAGTTGGAGGGGCCTGTTTTCTCCATTCGGAACGACCCCTATAGTCTAACGGTCTAACGTCTATATGGTCTAACGTCTTCACGCCCAGACTTTCACGTCGTACCAATCGCAGGCATTTAAACATCAATGATAGTCCTAAGCGGGGAAAAAATTGTGTTACCCTCAGTGGCTTTTTTGGATGTTTGTGGTGGTTTTATGTGGAGGATGTGCATTGGAGAAGATATACGATGATGAAAAAGGGCATGAAGTTCAAATGAATGCTGCTAAACGACACTGAACGCATTGACGGAATAGGCTCCTGAGCGCAGGTAGACTGAGAATCCAGATAAGCAATACGCCAACTATAGGCCAAATTCCGAAGTAAAGCTCCGAGGATACCAAGCAAATCCCTTGGAAACCACGTTGACAAATCCTTGGCATTTCTGGGAATTTACTGATTTTTCAAATAATATTTTTGGTGTTAAACTGTCATAATGTCGTAAGTAATATATTTTATGCATTCTTATTCATGTTAAATGCCTTTTAGTTGCCATTCCTTGCCACAATTTATCATTTACTGGGACGGTGCACAGTGGGCTGAAATCGAAAAATGCTGGACAAAATCTCAAAATCGATTTTTTTGAGTTCGGAAATTGAAACTTTGCACATTTATTGTCATTAAATCAGTGAATTTTTTTACATAAACCGTTTTTCATAGGTAAATTTTTTAAACAAATTACTTAGCCTCAAAGTTGAACAAATTTCGCAAAAATTGCCCTCATTGAATTTTTTTCGAAATTCAGCATGTTAAAACTAATGCCACACCTTCTGTAGCATTCAATAGAAATAAAAATTTACAATATCATCATGCGGTTTATAATTGTTAATTCATGGCAACTTTCACGACGATGTTATATTATTTGTGGCTGATACAATACAAAATGGCGGACCATGTTTTTCGTCGAAATTTTCCGTTCGTGTAGGATTATAAAAAAAGGATCACCGAGTTACCTCAAGATATTTAAACCACAGATACAACAAAACCTATAGAGTATAATACCAAAAGGAGAATTGCGACCACCGACGACGCCGAAATTGAGATCGATTTTTCGAACGTGCGGCACAGTTCGCAGCTCGCTGTTACCCACGGGGAATATCGTACTCGACAAATGTTGGACCTTGAATCTTTTACAGCAGATTAATTGTATAAAAGCTATAATATCTTAGTACTACATTTCATTTCCATTTCATACAACCTAATTTCTTCACTTTCTTGCGATATTTATCGTCGATGCGTTACAAAATGGTGGACCTTGTTTTCTGTCGAAATTTGGTGGACGTGTTGGATTATAAAAAAGCATCACTGAGAGACCTCGAGATATTTACACCACATACACAAAAAAACCTATGGAGTATGATACCAAAAGGAGAAATGCGACCACCTGCGACGCCGAAATTAAGATAGATTTTTCGAACGTGTGGCTCAGTTTTTAATCGTAATTACTATACGAAATATTCTCTTTATTTTAAGATGACTAGCATCTCAGTCTACACAACAACAAGCACTTCACTTATCTTCCAGGAAGTTGCTGCTCTCACTTAGAATTACAACTGTTTTTTTTTGCGCTGGAACCTTAGCTCAACACTAAGGAAGACGGCAATATTGCTGACAACTGCAGTCGCCCAGTTTGGCGAAGGAAGGGGTATAGCCAGTAGCGGACACAAATGGGGGTCGTACGGAACCCTTTTGCGGGGTCACCCGTATTGCCAAACATTTCAGAACCACAGTTGTAGCTTTTTATATCATCAATTGGCATTGTCTTGAATATGTGTATCATCGCTTTAAATAAAAATTTCTGAAGCTCTGCACGTGACTTAATTATTTTTTATTACGATATAATTAAAGGTAACTCAAGATATCTTTTGCGCCCCCCCTTGAGTTTTCTCTGTATCCGCTGCTGGGTATACACCGAATCCGGTAATGAAGGCTGTTCAGGTGCTCCACCGGGTAATCTCTTACATGTCTGCCAAGTGTGATTCAGGATTTTTCTGGGGGTGAGGGGCACAATGGTCTTCTCATATTTGAGATTAAAAACAACATACGAAAATTACTATACGAAATATTCTCTTTATTTTAACATGAAAGTTATTGATAAAAAATTATATTATTGAGGCCCCGCAGGACACAAAACAAAACGAACGCAATGATAATCGTATTCAAAATCATGTTTATTTTTTAAGCGCCTGGAGGTGGGACATGTGTCCCCATGCTCCTCCCCTAAATCCGCCTATGATGCCTGCCATGGAGGAGATAACCCGGTGGAGAACCCGAGCAGCCTTCACTACCAGCAAATCGCAGAAGGAAAAAGAGAATCTGGTGGGGCTAGTGTTTCCCAAGGCACATCCAAAGGCCACAATTTCAATCTTCGAGAGGTCTATCGGGAATGTCGTCGGGCTGGCGTCTGACTTGAGCTAAGGTACCCCCCTCTCCCACTTGAAGATAGAACCGTCCTTCAGTGAATTTTCGGTGTGCCACGACATTGTTCCCGCCGGAAAGTGGTCCTCACCGACAAAATCTCGTTCAGAGAACTCTCCGTTCAAACGTGAAATTGCCCGGCGCCTTTGGCATTCCTGCACCTACGCATCTTTCTGAAAAAATAATTCATCGCTTATTTTCAGCTCCAATTATATTATATTAGTACATATCCCCGAAATACACGCCCAAAAGTAATTATAATCTGGCCACAATGTTTCACGACCAACGACGCCATTTCCATAGCTCGAATGACGGCATTTCGACCACATGGTTCGTAGCATGATAATTTCTCATAATCTGCATGATAAACCAATCCTAGGATTGTTGACCAGTGATGATGATGATGAACACTATAATGACGTATTTTTTATAGGTACAACTCAAATTTCCTTGCATTTCAGTGGCGTAGCCAGGAAGGTTTCTGGGGGTCCGGACCCCCCCCCCCCCCCGAAACATAAAAACACAATTACATTTCTTCATTTAAAAGAAAAAACAAAATATTGATTTACTAAATATTTCTTTAACAAATTAAGTTTTTTTTTATTATGAAAAGTGTTAGAATTAGTTTGAACCCTCTACTTTTTACCCTATTTTTCAAAAATTTTTCCCCCTGGTTTTGGACCCCCCCTCCCCCGAACGAAATTCCTGGCTACGCCCCTGTTGCATTTGAAAAGTATTTGAATGTTAAGTCTTAAAGGAACACCATAATAATATCGTCATTTACACACTATGGCCAAGATATAACGTAACAGCGCATTTATACCCAGAGCTTCACGTTACAATTACTCATTGGACTCGGGGAGTTAACCTTGCGTCCGGTAATAAATAATTGTTTTAATTTAAAAGAATGGGGAACGTGCACGATTTCTGAAAAGAACTAGGATAAGAAGGTTCCCACCTCAAATGTACTCGCCGAAAATTTCGCAGCTGAATAATGTTTTTTCGATGAGTAATGAGTTTTTAAAAATTAATCCTCATCGACTGCGTGAAAACAACTTCAACGGAGCGTGCGCGCGTGACGTACGGCACGGTATCCACTGATGACAGACTGAGGAAGTCGATAGAAAATCTGTCAATGTTGGGGCTCAAACGCAAATTTGGCGAAAATAATTGCTGTTTTAACGTCAAACTGCAAATTGTGAATATTTTAGGTTGCCGAGGCGTTGTTGAAATAAAAAAAGGGATTTTTTTTGGGGAGATTTGGAGAGATTAAACGAAAATAAGTTGATTGCAGATTGTGATTTACGTTACACACCTACATTATTTGCTTAATGCAGTAAGTGTATTGCAGCATGGATATTCAATAAATATTCGTGTAAAACCATAAAATCGTGTATGGTGCCCTGTAGCTCAATTATCTCTATTTCCTCGCCGGGGAAGGCTTTTGCTTGTGTCCATTAGGACAAAAATAAGAGGAGAAAATGGTTGATGACCTACAGAATGGAGTTAAATATTTTATCTATATTTTCAACGGGATATTCTCCACGTAAGTACACCCTTGAGTCAGGGTTACCGGAGGGTTTTATCGAATCGCCAGTTTTTCTCGGATGGCCACCAAATTTTGGATGTATCACTTATTTCACTTTACAAACAACTCTAGAAATTTACTTATGAGTCTGCCCATTATAGGATTAAATATATAGGTGGGTGGCTATTCACGAGAATAAATACTGATTACGATTAAAACACGGTGAAAAATAAGGACTATACGAGAAATATGAGGCTTTTGGCAAGGTAAAGTCAATGTGTATTACTGTGATACCCTTAACGTTACTGCATGTCATTTGCAAAACCTAAACTTTCGACTCGTTTTTTTTGCTGTAGGTCTCGTTTCAAAAGCAGGAACTGGACTAAATACAGCGTAAATAGCACTTGAAACTTAATTCTGTGTATATCAAATACTTTTTTATCACTTTTTAACAATCATTTGGATCTCAATTTCGGCCGACTGAAGAAAACTATTTAAGTTCCGCATGGAAGGTTACTAAGTAAATATATGTAAGATAGATTTTCAGCTAGCAATGAATCTATTAAATCCTACTGGGCAATAAATAAATAAATATTTAAAAATGTTCGTAATATCATTTATATTAATCGTATAGATTATTTACCTTCTTGATTATACTCCACGCATCGCGGCAGTGACGAAGCAATCACTGTTTTTCACGAAATTAGCTGCCATAAGGGAGTAGACCATAGGGAAACTGTCGTATTTTGCCTTCTTAAACCTCTCTTAAGTCATTTTATCCTTAGAAAAACTACTACAAAGCTCTAAGATGATTATTTACTTCGATCTCTTTCAATCAAGGCTCTAATCTCTTAGCGACGTGAATAGTGTACCGAGCGATGACGTCAGAAGGTGTTTCCGGTCAAGTGTCTTCAGGCGAGATTTCAGAACATGAAATTAGCATGTGATGACGTTTGTGGAGTGCTAGGACAGTACCGGCTTATATATGTGGACTCGAGAGAATATTGTCTTTTCAATGAGACTTACGAGCATTTCACCTAAATCTACCTGAAAAGGTGATTTTACTCTCCTATTTGACTGTAATAATCATTGACTTACCCATACTTGGAAGAGGCTTTTTCTGCGTATTCCCAACTCCTTATTACGCCTCGACTATCGCAGCCTCCTCTGCACCCGGATACACAGCAACGACGGATAGGCCCCATTATGAAAGCCGAATAAAACTGAATCTACGACCCTCACTGCGATAATTACTGCAAAAATCCGATTTAAGACGAGGCATGTGAGTGCATTTCCACAACGCTTGATGGCGAAAGTCATACTGACGCAGGTTAAATTGCCTAGCAGCGCCGCTATGCGGCCAATGTTGGCGATCGAATAACATGCGCTGGAAACGGCAGCAAATTAAAGGCATAGTCATTATCTTCGTGAGTTTCCTGTAATGGAGTCCCCTTGGCAACGAGACTTTCTTTCCTAGCAGCGAGGCACTGGAGAGATTACGGAAGCGGAAGAAAGGACGAGCACGTAGAAATTTTGCGAAGTCTTTCTTTCTTGGCAGAAACGGGCGAGCTAAGTGATTTGTTCACTTTGGGTTTCCAGTCTATGGAAAGACGTAAGTTCCATGTAACGTAGATTTGACGGCCAAATTTTAGAAGGTGCAACCGCTGTGCATGACAGAATGACCAGAGATTCCATTTGAGTGGTGAATGAACAATATTGAAACATTTGCTACAATCGTCAAGAACCGGGGACAGGCGGCTGCCTTGAGGGACGCGTGCGACTTCAACTGTCTCCTGACAATTAATCTCTTCCCCAATCGCAAGCGAAGGGGGAAATTAAGTGTCGATATAAAAAGAGGCTTGCCTTTTCCGGGCATCAAAAGCGGGTTCTCTGAAGTCGAAGAAGTCGACCGATAAGCCAGAGCGCACTTCTAACATCATGGCACTCTTTTATAAGGATTGACTGATTAAAAGCTATCACTTAGCAGAATTCCCCGCACCATGCCTCGATAATGATGAAATGGTGATGTATATAAGGATTTATGACCATATTATCACTTTCATTGGCCATCTTTCATGTGACGGCTTATACCAGACTTGCCATCTCAAGCCGTTTACAACATATCTGTCTCCGGTAACACACACGATAATGGCATGACGCTTGCTCATGGAAATAGGGGTTTTTGAGTTAAAAAAATAGATTCTAGGACGGTGAATAGGTTGACGCGAAAAAATATCATATCAGCAGTTACTTCGAGCCACTACGTGGCAGGACAAATGCTTCGAAAGAGAAAATGCGAACATAAATAAAAATGAACGTTGATTTTGTAACATGGTGTATTCGTTGATGTTGTAAAAATAGCAACATAATGGGAGGATGCGGACAGCCCATAATAAAACACTAAATAAATAAAGGCAAAGCCACTTGCTCTCTTGCCATACGTTGCAGGAACTTCGGAGAGAATCGCTAGAGTTCTCTCTAAACAGGACGTTTTGACGAGATTCAAAAGCTTAAAGAAGACCTCTGACCTTATCGGGAGTGAAAAAGATCGTCACCCGTCCGATATCTATGAAGGAGTGTACGAAGTATGTAATGTGTTCATGTGGCCAATCATATATCGGGTAAACATCTAGATCCCTCAAATTCCGAAAGATGAGCATCGTAAGGCAACCGAAAAATTTTTTTCGCCTTTCTGCAGTTGCAGAGCACGCATGGTCGGCACCTCGGCACGTCATACTATTCAAAGAATCAAAAATCATCGCCAGAGAGAATAAATATATCCCTCGGCTGATAAGGGGTGCGATAGAAATTGCGCATCATGAAAATAACTTCAATCGGGAGGACGGCTATCCTTTAGCTTCATCATTCAAATGGCTCTTCTAACAATGGAATTCAAACCGAGAAAATCAATGGGCGCCTGACTAGCCTTATACATAAAGAATTGCAGCTCTGCAGATCATTTGCAACCGAATACGGGAGCTGGAACGCGCCCGAAACTTTCGTCCACCAAAACTGAGTCGACGCGGAACTAACCCGGAAAACAAACATCACTTGTTACTATGTTACCTAGCTGCGTAAACAAAGTTGACGAAGACACATTGGTTGGATCACAATGGGTGCTTTCCATTCATCGACACACGTCGACACAAGTCGACTTGTGTCGCGGTTTTCGTGCTCCATTCTGTGTGTGTCGCCGACTGTTGTGACACAAGTCAACAAACGATTACACGCAGGCATTGGAGAGTTATAAACAGTTACCACGAGTCGACACTAGTCGACGCGTGAGTCGCATGAATGGAAAGCACCCATTGTGGACTTATCATAGGTGAGCCCGGAGAGTATTTTCCGCTGGGAAAAAAATTGTCCCACCTTTTACGTGTTTGGTAAGTGGTTTAACTAGATTAAATAGGTTTTTATATATAAGTCTGCCGTGTGTTATTTAGTGTGCCGTAGCAGTTAAAATGGGGAGCATGCATGAAATTTGTTCATCATGCTAGTAAGTCTCATTGAATAGACAATTTTATCACGAGTCCAAATATGTAAGTCAAAGCTCTCCTAGCCCTCCACAAACGTCATCAAATGCTTATTAAAAGTACTAGAATATCGCTTGATGACGTGACCTGAAACGCCTTCTGACGTCATCGCACGGTACACCATTCAATTGGCTAAGAGAGTATAAGGGCAGAGTCTTGATTGCAAGATATCGAAGTAAAAATCATCAACGAGCTTTGTAGAAGTTCCTCAGAGGACAAATTGACTAAAAAGGAATGTAAGAAAGCACAATACGACAGTTTACTTTTGGTCGACTTCCACATGGCGGCTGATTTTCTGAAAAATAGTGATTGCTTCCAAATCTCACCAAACAATCCCCTTCATTTGTTTTAATAGCGCCTTGGCAACAATCTTCTATTTGACGTCGAAACAGCAATTATTTTCGCCAAATTTGCGTTTGAGCACCTGCATAGACCGATTTTCTATCCACTTCCTCAGTCTGTCACCAGTGGATACCGTGCCTTGACGTCACGATCCGATGACGTCGTGTTTTCAAGCAGCCGATGAAGATTAATTTTCAACGACTCATAACTCAGCTAAAAAACATTGTTAATCCGCGAAAATTTCGGCGAGTATATTTGAGGTATGGACCTTTTTATTCCAGTACTTTAAAAAAATTCTGCGTGTTCCCCATTCTGTGGTCGCTACGACACCTAGAAATAACTCCTATACCACGAGAGTTGCAGCTGAATTTATAAAGAGAGAAATTGTGGTATGACTCCCTGTATTGGGAATCTATAACCCCGAGTACGCGTGCATCAGCGACGATCGTATGGCTCATTATAATCTAGAGGGAAAATTGCAGGCCCACATGCGAAGTAGAATGTTGGAAGCTGTCTAGTGGAAGGGTAAGCAAATGAAAAAACGGTAAATCTACGAGAGAGTAAAAGATCGTAACTGTGATCATAAGGGTCCACGAAGCCATTGCTCAAGCTGATTTAATTTAAGTGGGTATTCTAGCCCACTTGCCTCTAGAGACATTTTCTGCATACGTGATAGTAAAATAATGATTCATCATTACAACTATTACCTTTTTTCCTGGAATAAAAAGGATTTCTAATAATAGTAGGAGACTGGCTAAAGGTATATACAGATTTGTTTCCGGCACAGTCTGTAGGTATCTGAACAAACAAGTTAACCAAGAGTTGCTGCCAATAGTCCTCAATAATTTTAGTTCACTTCATGACAGACTTCAATACATTTTTCTGAAGGTAATACAAAATGCATTGCTACCGGTCGCAAAGTTATTTAATTTGTGGAAAGTTGCCAGTTACTTATAATTTATTATGACATCTAGCGGTCGTGCATTTGCGTATGCGTCCATGAAATTCACGGAATTATTAAATGGAATTTAAATTCTCGTTCATCCGTGCAGGCATTTACTCTGAATTACGACGCATGAAATCAAGTAATTCTTTGGCAGAGATGGATTATCAAGGCGAACGAAAATCCCTTATCGGTGAAATATATATATCCTATATCTGAAACGTCTCTTTCCCTTAAAATAATTTTGCCTCTTATTAAGCAGACTTTTAGGCAAATTAATATCATCCTATTTTTTGAATAAGTCATAATACAAAATTTATCAAAATTAAAAAACACTTCGTTCTTCTCTGACGAAACAATGAGATTACTAATTCCCAAGTCACTCTCACAAATCAGTCAATGTTAATACCATTCGCTAGAATGGCGAACAATAAACGGTCGCCAAGAGATCTCTGTCGCCACGACTCTAACAGTTCAATGCCTATTTTTTATGATTCTAGGTCTGAACCAATGGAGGCCCATGAAGACGAAACGGTGGTGGGTGGCCAATCAGCCGCAGCGAAGGAATGTAGCGGATGTACTTGTCGACTGTCCACCAGGATTGGAATATCTGACAAATGTCGACCAAATCATCATTCTTCAAAGGAAGATTAGACATTGAAACTGATACTGATAATACATATCCTGGCTATCTCACCAGCCACTTCTATGGTGCCTGGATGGGAGTGTGTTTTCCTTTACCAAAGGCGCACGTTGCTAATTGAAACATGAATTTTAAATTTATTAGATGCACCCAGGGAATCGTGTAAGCATGGAGGATCATTATTTGATCATTATGACATTAACGTTGAAAGCTAAATGTTTTTTCTACAATCTATCATTCAGCTATTTGAGAAAAATCCAAATATTTAGTTGTGCGTTCAATACCGCAAATCCAAATCTTTAGTTAAACGCCACATTAACGGTTCACGGTTTCCCCTTGCCTAGGCACGTGAAATACGACATCACCATAGTTGGCTTCGGAAGTGTAAAAAATATCCTTGTGGAAAAAAGCCCTTATTTAATTTCTGCGAAGAAATGGTTGGGTTCCCCGAAAGCTTTCTGATTTTAGTAAATTGGCCACACCGCGAACCTTCTTCTCGACCTTGTACAGCAAAAATTATACGCACCATTGATTATAACAGATACTAAAACTGTGCTGTGTAATCAACAGTAAAAAAACTCAGGCTAAAACACTCTGTCGCATACAAGATAGCCTTCAGTATCAATGTAAACATCCAGTCGAAGGTCTATGGAAGCTGTCCGCGAGACCGTGAAGCTGTAGAGAGGATTTCCGTTGGCGGCAATCGTAAAGAGCTTTTCGGAGATTTTACACAGGGTTTACGTTTAAAGTCGATACTAACCATTAACTAGGCTTCATTCCCCATGGTGGAGAGAAATGCGTCCATACGGATCAGATAGGAATATATCTTCAATTGAATTTACGACTCCATTGATGCACTGTTTTCTTTTCCTTGCAGAACTCTATGTACTTCGAATTTTAGCACCGAATGTGAAACGGAAGCATTAATGAGAACAATCACCATGGAAGTGTGAATAAAACAAAGACTGGAAACTGGAGTATAAAAAATACCTTTAATATATCATCCACGATTTTTAATTACGAAAATTAGTTACTTAAAGCGCCTTTAGAAGCAGAGTTTCATCATAAAGAAAATAATTTCGGCCTATAATGATGATTCTGTGCGTCGAGACGCTAGGAAATAACGAATGTTTGCCATTACAAAGAGTAGATAGTACAACAGAAATGATTTATTTCAATTCATCATTCCGTTCCACCAAGTGACGACTGATATAGTCGAAGGTCGGGTAGAAAATATAACATGTTCGATTTTTTTCATACTCGGTCCTTTCAACTTTATCCTCCCAGGAATGGACTAATTTAATACGTTTTCAGTTATTCATTTATTAAAAAATATCAATAAAGGGGCGAAAAAGGTTGTATCTAAGAAATGATCGATGTCTTTATGATATGCATATCCCTGCTCCTTGTTCAATTTTATCTTGGTTGATACTATGTACTCTTTAGCGGTATTCCTAAGCCCCAACTAATTTGTTAATTAATTTACGGCGTTTAAAATACTAATAATTAAATTAATTTCGTTCGACTGAGTTATTTATATTATGACTCTTCTGTGACAACAGGAATTTGGTCGGATAATTTCACTGGCATATCGCCAAGGGACTAAGCATGATAGATTTCATCAATAATTGACCTGAGAAAAATTCCATCAGAGAGAGTACCAACAAAGTATAGTGCTGTGCTAAAGCAGGTTTCATAGATCGGTCACAAAATGAACAAGTGATTCCTATCTTAGACCAAAAAGATGCAGACGTTAAAGAGTACTTCAGTGATTCACTATATCTTAATTTTCGAAAGGTTTGAAGATGTCAGTAGTAAAATCTTTTTTACGTAAAATTACATCAAAATCACTATGCCCCTCGTGTTCGTCTTCCCTTTTGTTTTACCTGCTCAAGGCACAGCAGTCAATTTGAGCCGTTAAATTTCGTAGTAATGTATACTGAGGATAAAACTTGGAAAAAATTGGATTTTCAGCAAGAGGTTTAAATATTTCCTTCGGAAAATGAGAACCTTTTTTTGTTGTTGAAACTTAGTACTTATACCATTTAAAACTAAATTTTAATTCTTAAATTTTTTTGTTCGTTTTTCTATATACCTGATAGATTTGCATGTATCTACCATTTTTCAGGTTAAGTTCGTTGTTCATTTGCTGCATATCCGGAAAAATTAAAATGCTAGGGACCAAAAACACCTCAAAGTCAATTTGCAACTGCTTCAGAATATTGTTTCCCTAAGAAATCAATTAATAAAATATTATATTGCTGTTTGGCTATAATATAAAATTCATATTTATTTTAAATGTCAGATAGAGTCCATGAGGGTCTCGCCGTCCATATCCTCTCGACAGCTCTTTTGACTATATGGCTGGACCCGAGTCCATCTTGGTACAAGTATTTTTCATAAATACAATTTTGATTAATACAAAACCAGGTAACTCGTGCGAAAATTTCGCATGACTACATTCTCATACTTTTTGTGTACATTCATATTATTCTATAATTCATAAAACAATTTCAAAATAAACTCTCACTCTGATATATAACAATTTTGTACCATTAACCCTTGTAAAATACTAAATTTAGCATTTCGTACTATTTTCAATTTTTGCTGTCGATTCCCGTTGACAATAATTCTCGAAAACTTTCAACGCAATATTTTTATTAATTCGTGATACACGATATCTTTTAAGTTCCTTACGCTCAATGTCTCTTTTAGAGAGCTTTTAACTTTCTTCACACTTCTTAGATTTTATTTTAATATTTTTTCCTACTTATATTATACGTTTCTTTTATTTAGATATGGATTTAACGGGTTTTAAACCATTTTTTAGAATGCTGAGTCGATATACCTCGAGCGAGTAACCTAAATGGAAAATAGAAACTCTTAATTCAAATGAAAGGGTAAATAGTGTAATTTGAGATGGAGATTGTATTTTTCGTCAGAAGCCGGTGATTTGACATTTGAAATGATACCTCATTTATCACTGTAGGTGCAGTCTTAACGAAGAATATACGAAATGACAGAAAAAGACCTATCTGTAATAATACATATGATACCGATTTGATATGAAAATCAATTTAAGCCTTGAAAAATGGCTGGTCACCTATACATTGACATTGTTTTAACCTCTTTCCTTATGGCATAAATGACACTAATCCGGCTTCACGTATTGAAAAGACTGGCCCTACACGTTTATTGCAAATGATTTTCAATCCAAGTAATAGTTAGGTATATCAATGAAGCACCATGCAACTTTCCGCTCGCTAAAAATATAATCTATACGTTTGACGGACAACGGGAAATCATAGATGAAAAACCGTAGAAATTGATGTTACAGGCTACATTTCGTGAGAGTGCAACTTCACCCGATCATACCTGTCGTTTCTTCGATGTTGATCATGTCGTCCACCTACTATTACAATATCGACTCAAAGATAAATTTTGATTTTGAAATTATTATTGATACCAGAGAATATTCTGGAATTTAAAAGGGAAAATCTATCAATTAGTAAGAAGTAATGACAGATACCAGAGGATATGCTTTAATTTAAAAGGGAAAATCTATCAATCATTAAGAAGTAACGTCTTATTGCATAAACTCAAACGCAACCGCGATGTTAATGATGTAATTTTTAGGAGATATTCAGCAATACTGGACGCTAAATAATTGAAATAATTAAAAATACATCGAGAAATCCAAATTTAGAGAGTGATGCTGTAACCTTCCTCAGGAAACTTGATGTAGTTTTTCAATATTTTTCAGTTTTCAATTGCTAAAAAAAAGTAAATGAAAGTCATAGATATAAACAAGAAAATATGAATGACCATACCAAGATAAACATAATGATGAAATAAGCACATTTGTCTACAATTTACATTAATTTGATTGAAGGAGAGAACCAGGTATGTTTTGAAAGTAAAAGTAAAAATTCTTCCTTAAAAGGTACCCTTTCATAATAAAAATCGTCATGATTTAAATTTAATGTATTTTTAGGCCACATCTACTATCGGTTTTAAACTATTACTAAAAAATTAAAATTAGTACTTTCAACAAGTTAGACTAACACAAACGGCCTTGTCAATAGAAATCGACTCTTTTTGATTTCCTCCGATGGTAAATGTTATTCCTTGCCCGCTACATCAGCATCAACATTCAAATATAGTAATGTTTCTTGCTCTTAACGGAGATTCGATATGTCCACCGTATACGGAAAAAGCTGGCAATTAAAATAAAATTTAAATTTTATGCGAATAAATGCACTCTCACAACCTATACCAATCTGTACACTTCCGCTTTGAGGGAAAAGTAAACAATAACACTTGTTGCTATGTTACCATGCAGCGTAAACAAATTTTTTTAAACACATAGTGGATATATCATAAGTGAGCTTGAGACAGTTTTCTGCTGGAAAAGAAATTGTATCGCCTTTTACGCCTTTGGTAAGTGGATTAACTAGATCATTATGTAAGTCTACCGTGTGTTGTTCACGCACGTCACAGTTAAATTCTGTATTCACCACAACACCCAGAAATAAAATACCTGGAGAGTTGAAGGTGAATTTTTGACGACAGCTATTGTGGTACGACTCCCTTTATTGGGAATCTATTATCCAGAGTACCACTGCATCATTAACGAGCGTAGGATTCATTGAAAGCAAGAGGGAAGATTGAAAACCCACATGCAAAGTAAAATATAGGAGGATGTCTAATGAAAGAAAAAGCAAATGAAAAAAGGTAAATCTACGAGAGAGTGAAAGAATGTAATTTTGACTATAAAGATCCACGAAGCAAGTGCCAAAGCTAAATTAATTAGAGTGAGTATTCAAGCTTCCTTGCCTCTATAAACAATTTCTCCATAAGTGATAGTAAAAGGATTTTCTTAATATATTACATTTCCTTACTTTTTTCCTATAACAAATGATGACGGTCGAGCTTTATCGAATGGCCAATTTTGGTCGGATTTTAGCCAAATTTAGGATTTTTCACTTAATTGGCATTAAGAACAATCGAACGAAAGCGCTGTGACTACGATTCAAATTAATTTTATGCATGGTAATTTTAATGAGGGAATTTTACGTCACTTACTCCGGCGCCCATAACATATGACAACTAAGGTCGGATACAGGATTTTTTCTGTTGGGGGCACAAGGCACTGACAAGGAAACGGTCTTCTCATATTTGCGATTAGAAACAATATAAAACTGTACGAAACTTACACTGTAAGAAAAACTCCCTTTATTGAAAGTTTTTAATATGAAATTAAATGATTGAGGCTCCGTTATAAACAAAACTAAACGACCATAATGATTACCGTATTAATAATCTCGCCTATTTTTTTAATGTCTGGGGGGGGCATACATATGATGACAAAATGATCGAATCAACAAGTAGCTAAGTGATATGACATTATTTTATACAATAATTCCGTGATCGAGTCTTTGATGAGGGTGACAAATGGACACAATGGGTGAAGCAATTTGGTCCATCGCGGGAGATGACGGAGAATATAGAAGGGGAATGGAGTCTGAATGATTTTCAAGGAAATTGTCAAAACGGGGCCAGTTAGCGTATAATTTAGTCGGGGAAACGGATTTAAAAGGCAAAATGGGAAGTAGAATTGGGAAGTGATCTGAAGTAAATGAATGCATAACTGAAGGAACAGTTGAAATGGGATGGAATGCAAAAACTAAAATATTAACACAATGCGGACGCACTGTGGAAAAACGAGTATTCGAGAGGGGTGATAAAAATTAAATCGGTTTGTCTGTTATTTAATTCAGTGAGAATTTTGCCGTTTGTATTTGTAACGAATGACTTGTGGGATTGAGATGTCGTTTTCCAATCTGGGATAAAGAGACCTCGCGAGTGCTGCGTGAATAGTACGCCGTGGTACGAACTGCTAAGAGTGCGTCTCTGTAGGGGGGTAAATGGAAAACATGTTTTATGTCCCGTGTCGTGTGCCGACTGCGATTCTTAGGGATTCGAGATGCCGACATACTCTCCCTCCTTGCATATCCCTTTGAAGGCGGTGTGTACTATAAGGAGCGTGTGAAAATGGTATGTGTGGTTTTGAACGTGCAACCTCCTGCAATCCAAATGCGCGTATCTTATTGTGGAGTGCATATTGCAGGAGTTCTGTTTCCTTGCTCGGGACAACTTGGATGACAGCAACACTCACTGGCTACCAAACCGCTGATAGGCACCTGGTAATACAAAATTTCAAATGCACTCCAACGACGTCAACTTTAGCACAACGAGCTACCTTGTATTTGTTGTACCATCCTAAAAACAATCCACTCGTAAGTCCCCATCTCCTTAACTTACCAGCAAGACTTCCGCTCATCTTTATACACTCTAGATACTTGAAATAAAAGGGCAATCATAACACGATGTCCTTATTTTGTATGATGAACATATGTTATATACCTTTCTCCGTTTATTGAAAATCGTTGATATCTTACTTACTAATCTTTGCTAACTGAATGCAGATGTATGTTTTATTAACTGATATTATTGCGATCTACAATAAGCTTCGATACTTAGATTGCAAATGCATTTGCTAGAGACACAGATTATAGAGTACGGATAACGTTTGCACCGGTTACCAATCACATTACGCTGCGATAGTAAATTACAATTTACTACGTTTAGAAATTCTTTTGTCCTCTCGGTATATTCTGAACCAGCAAATTAGTATGTATATGTACTACAAAAATATTTATTTCCGGGCTCTTATAGCAAGCATTGCCGCCCTGCGTTCAAATTTTAAGCTAAATTCCATGGTTTATGTTGCCTAAAAGTTATAAAGTAGAATTGAAAAAATAATTTCATGAGTGCTAATACCATTTCAGTTTGGTCAGGAAAAAACATGCGCCGTCAATATAAGAAAATATGACTCAACGTTAAATGAAAGCTTTGATATAGACCTAATAGGATTGTCAGGCGAAAAAAATGGTCACTTAACTATCTCTTGACGCCACGCCTTTATCAATCCATTGCCTCTATTTTCATGATTCTAGAACTACAACAATGGAGAGACAGGACGACGAGACGGTGGTGGCCAATCAACCGCAGTCTGGCATCCCTTGGAGGGATATAGCGGACCTACTTCTTGACTGTCCACCGGGATTGGAATATCTGACAACTATCGACCGAATCACCATCCTTCAGAGAAAGAGCATGCGGAAAAGTTAGACATTCTAACTGATACCGACAATCCATATCCTTGCTTCCTCACCAGCCACCTCTATGGTACCTGGAAGGGAGTGCTTTTTGCTTTATCAATTGCGCACAATGCGCAAATAAATTCATTGCCACTTGTGGTATCTTTTTAACGTAAAGATGATATCACCCTGCCCCTTGGATTCTCATTCCCCTTCATTTTTCGTTTTAATGTCATGGCAACCACATTGTTTTCGTTCAATTTCGTCGTTATGTTTACGTGGCGATGTTCTCAAAGTCACACTTTCCGAGTACCTAAATGCAAAAGCGAGCGAACTTTTTTTCCGGTTTTGCGGATATTATCGAGATTGAAATGGAACGACTCCAGATCACGTGATCTCTGGTGGGTCTGATTGGATTGCTCCGACAATTTGTTTGCTTCCAATGGTGACGAGTTTGTTTACGTGTTGTTTACTCCCATTTCAATTTTTTTTGCATTTAAATAACACTAATGTAGGAAGATGTTATAAATAGCTGTATAAGACATTTCGTACTATATATGAGGTTTAATCCTTTCAACGATAAGTTAAGACTTAAGAGAATATCATGTAATAATTTTTCATCCCTTTTGAGTGATAGCTCCACCGATCCCTCCAATGATGGCGGAAATACATGCGTTTCACGTGATCATATTCCGCAATGTCTCCAGGAATGCGAAGTCTTATTTCTTTTTCCAATACTCTGCACGTTTTTTTCCTTTGCTGAAAACACAGCTGGCACCGTCATTCACTCAATCAAAACGCAAGGTCGCGAACAGCAATTGCAACGCCTCGTTTGCATTTAAATGGGATGACGGTTGTAGACCAGCTATCTCCGAAGCTATCACTCAGAGGGACGGAAAAAATGATCGTGTAAATCAGGATTGAAAGAGTTTTCCCTTCAGTTTTTACAGGATTTCAGACCCTCAACATTTTTACATTGTTCGACGCTTCTGAAGAGGTCATCTACAGAGCAGAGGAAGAAAGCCACGTCCTGATGCGATGCGGCCTCGGCTTCAATCGGCCGTATTACACGGAAATTAGGGACACAGACGGAAACGAAGTCATTCACATTTACAGGCGTTTTGCTTTTTCTTGCTACTGCTGCCATTGCTACCGTCAGGTATTGGTTTTTCCCATCAATTGAGTTCAAAGCATTTTAGCACTTAGTGCCACCTGCGGAATACGTCCGTCAAAAATTGTCAAAACGTGGCGGGGTGTTGTAAAATTTACCTTTGGTCTAATGAGGTTGCCAAACCATATAACCTTTATCATATTTCCATACCATATTACCATTGCCATATGAACCAGTTAATTAATTAGTTTACAAAAACCTGAAATTATATTATGTAGTCTTTCGTTATTCTCCGTTTACACTTAAGTAAAATTTGAGTAAACGAAAACGAACATTAACCTCCTAGAGAATAAAAAATCCACTGTAAAAGGGAAGATTGGCGATATTTTTTGACACAGACATTGTTCCTATCCCATGGTTTGAAAACCCGTGCTTTCTAGTGATATCAAACAAATTTTCTTATCAATCGGAACTGACAATGAGATCATAATGTCTGTGTTACTGCCATTTGGAGTGACAAATCTATCAACAGGTTGAGCTGAACGCCTATGACGTTAGCATCTTAAGATTAAATTGGAATAGCGAAATTGATACATCATGGAATTTAAGGAGGTATACGCTCTCATCTGAGACATTAATTGCCTAAAGCCAACGGTGAAATCTTAAACCCAACTCTTTCCATAATTTTCAATTTTTATTATACATTTGACCCTTCAAAGTCCAGCGAGCCAATCCATTTGTCCGGGGGGTATTTGCGAAGAGTGCCAAGGGCCGATCTATCGCCGTAATTTTTACACTCACCGCTTTAATTGCTTGTGCTTCAAGTAGCTTTTGTAATATTTTTTTAGTATCTGTCATGTTTTAACATGCCCTAAAGGATTGAAAGCAAATGAAAAAAAATAAATTTCTGTAAATGCATATTAGATTTTATATAAATTTTCAAGTGCAAACCCACAAATTCGCCATAAAAAAGCCCTGGAATTCTTCAGCAAACCAAGCAAAATAGGCTGGGACTAATACGGTTGGTATTCATAGAATAATTACTTGATTCTTTGAAAAACGTTATTTTGAAAATATTAAGTTTGAAGCGATAACAATAACAATTTGTTTCAATTTGTTCAAATTTAAACAAGTCATATAGTGTATCTTGTATGATGTGAGGCACGATATGGTGGAAGCTCTAAATATTAGTAAAATTAGATATTGCAGTATATCCACTGAGTTTTATTAAGACACTACGCGTTTCGTCGTTACAAACAACATTATCAAGTGTGACATAAGTCTTAAGAGTTCCTCCTTATATATGTCCTGGTGCCGACCCTTCTCCCCCACAACCTTAATATCCCCACTTCTCGTCACCCAAACCCCATCCTCCACCTTACAAGCACCCCATCCTCACCCTTCAAGCACCAAGACATATATTAGGAGGAAGTCTTAATACTTATGTCACACTTGATAATGTTGTTTGTAACGACGAAACGCGTAGTGCCATAATAAAACTCAGTGGAAATACTGCTATGTCTAATGTTACTAATAAGTTATAAATATATATGACTATTCAAAAATTACATACCTAATCTTTCTCCTCTTTGCTTTTAGCTCATTCTTCTTCTTTTCCACTTGTCCTTTTCTTATTTCACTTTGCTTCTTTTCTTGGCAAATTTTAGTTCAATCGATTTTTCAAATCCCTTTGATGTAAACAAACTCTTGTCCTTATGGTAAAACCCCTTGAAGAATTTGGATGTTCAATAAATACATTGTAAATTATATAACTTATCACTCTCATACTTTCCTTTCTCCTATGTACTCCTACCTGTTACTAAAATCCTACCTTTCCTTTCTCATATTTTCGTTTCCGATCCTTTCTTTTCTTTCCACTTTTCCTATTTCACTTCTGCTTCTTTTGTTTGCATAAACAATTTGTTGTCATGACTTTCCATCCTACTCCTTTATTTTAAAGATCACAGCGCCGCCATCGGATTTTGGTGGCGATTTTTTTAATACTCATATTTTATTTTAAACGAATACATAGAGAGTAAACAGAAAATTTCCATCGAAAGTGCGTGCATTCCTACGTATGAAAATGTAATGCAGAATATTATCCGTGTTCAAAGCAAGTCGTGTGTAAGCAAAAGCCGCCATATTTATTTCATAAGTGGTCCCCTCCAGTACCTCACCCCACCTTATCCAACAGGCATCTAAACTCTTCTCTCATTGGCTGTCTTTTTGACGGTCAAATGGTCTAATCCAGTCGTTCGACCATACTGATTCTATGATTTTATTTTAGGAAATTGAGGTGTCGTTGCCTAAAGGAACGTTAATTGGAACAGTGGAACAAGAGTGGAGTCTAGGGATACCCAAGTTCATTATTCGGGACATATCGGGAGACGTTATTCTACGGATTAGAGGACCTTACATCACCTTCTGTCGGCATCGCGGCGATGTGGATTTTAAGGTAACGCATTAGTCTTAGGCCTGGTCTACAATGGGAGGTAGGCAAACATAAGCCGTAAGACATAATTCGTACGCACGGCGCGCCGGAAAAAACTGATTGTCTCCAATCGAGACGTTAAACTTAAGACAAAAAATCAAAATCAAACGTTGAGTAACGATATCATGTTTTGCATTCGATATTCGTGTTTTTATAGGTATTTTATGCTTAAGTTTGTAAGGCCGTAAATTGGGAAATGTATCATTTCACGCTCGAAAATCACATTATATACGCGCTATATAACTATGTGTCTATTTTTAAAAATATTTTCATCTTCATAGAACGACTTGACGAAAATATTGTCGGAGTTAGCCACTCATTATATTGATATTTTCCTTTATTCTTGTAAGCTAGGAAGCGTCAAACTAAATTCATTCATTAACACAATATGCAATATTTTACTCTTTGAAGCTTAAACACGATATTCACTCTGCTATTAATTTTTTTTCGGAATGCCATGAATTTCCCGCAGTTTGCATTGCTTGGACACACGGTTGTGATCAACTGAATTACTTACAGCTCACTTCCGGTTGGGCGAGACTCTAGATGCCTGCAAGTGAACGCAATACCCGAATACCCTTTCAGGCTCCTTCGACTTAACTCTCTCTCTCTCTCTCTCGCGACTCTCTGACTTAACTACCACAAGAAACCCTTTGGGAGAGAAGCGTTGGGGTGAAAGCAAGTATAAGGGCTTCCGAGGAGAAAAAAATATTCACCAACTCATTATCAACTTTGTGGTATTCCATTACAAGTTTTCTTGGATATTACACAGTTACTTATACCACTGCCTTTTTACATAGCGCGACCCGGCTTCCGATGAATTATCATCATCTTCAGGCGTAAATTATGAAATTATGATTATATAAAAAAAAGCTTCCGAGGAGATTTTTACCCGAAGCGAATGCAATTCTGCCCATTGACTTCTCGGCGGTCACGCGGCTGGCCACATCAGTTCATCGAACCACAGGGAGTTCGGCTTTTGCGTTCGCTTGCGGGCATCTAGACGCTGCACTGAAAGCAATCGTGTTCAGGGCGCGTTCTGATTGGCCAGACGTAAGCCTTAAGACAAAAGGGTGAGCACTGACCATCATTACGTTTACCAACCGAGCACTGACCGCTCTGACCTCAGACCGAACAAAAAAAAAAGAAAGTGAGGTTTGCGTTTACCGACATACATTTGACATATCGATCTTCACCTAGCGAATCTGCCGTCTTTCTCTTCGCATTCCTACCTTGTGTTTATACATTGTAATACGTCTCTTTATCAAGAGTATAGAATCTAGTGTCTGAATGTGGAATTAGAGACGATAACATATAGACATTTGGACTGTGAAATTTACCTTCCTTCGACAATTCAATTCGCACTCACCGGAAATATGTATTACCATAGAGTAAGTATATTATATATATACTTACTTAATCTATGGTATATATATACTTACTCTATGGTATTACCCTCGGTCTTAGCCGCAGGACTTCAACATAAGGACGTTCACTCTAAGGTGATTTAGGTTAAGCCCTGCTGTTAAGTCAGGAAGGTAGTACTTCCGCGGAGCCTAAAATGAATCGTCCAAGGCGGGTAAATTTCCAATGAAAAATATCAGAAATACTAAACGTTGTGAGTGGGAAAATGGAGAGACCAGGGTGCCAGGAAAAATAAGAAGTGTCTGAATTTTCCTAAATGTTAATGAGCACTTTGGTTACAAGTCTTCCTGCTTTGGTATAGGCTTAAGGTCAATATTTCATCATGGCACGCGGACCAATAATTGGGCTTCAAATATACGTGTCCAGATAACTCCGTGGCCATGTCTGCACGTGACTGACCTTGATATATCAATGAAATATCCATTTTTCTTATAATCTGTCAATCGCAGTTCTACGGTCGGAAAATGAAGTATGAGAAATTTTTAAGGCTTTAGGACGAAATTTACGGCTTTTTCCAGGTTTTTTTCACGGTATACGACATTCACGGCGTATTCACGGTTTTGAGGTTTTAAAGGCTGTGTGTGAACCCTGCGACAGATATTGCTTGCCATTGTTTGCATTTGAATTTACACGGTCCATTTCTAGCTTCACATCTAAACAGAAGATTCATCATTTGTCCGTCGTTGGTGCTTAGGATAAGAACGGCGAACAAAGTTAACGTTGGCAGTTGGTGGGATGTTACTTTTGCGGACCGTTTCAATAAAAATAATTGAATTAATAAGTTCCGAACGGTCAAAGACCCTTTTGAACAGAAACTGAAAAAAAACTCAAGCCATAGTGGTCTCGAATACAGCCAGCAGCATGCCGTTGTGAATATAATGGTGCGTTTCATGATCAATGGATATGTTTATAACCACATACTGCGCATAAACTTCTCGGATTATATTCTTCATTCCAACTTTACATCTGAATAAACGTCAGACTTTCAGTTAAAACACCATGAAATGAACGAGAGTCAAAAAATAGACGTCATGAAGAATAAATACCATAGAATAATTGTCATAAAGGGAAAAGTTAAAGTCATAAACATCCTTTATTTGGTTGTGAATTGAGAAATTATCACTAATAATATGCTCAATTTCTCTCCACAGGTGCTGTTAGAAGATGGAAAAACGAAAATTGGGCAGATATCGAAGGAGAATAGAGGGTTTACCACAGAAAAGGTTGCAAATGCCGACAGATTTGGAATTTATTTTCCAATTAACTTAGACGTACGCATGAAAGCCATTTTAATAGCAGCGGCGTTTTTAATAGTAAGTGCACGCTTTGAGTCATTAAGAAAAAAATATTCTTCTTCTTCCAAAATTCATGGAAAGAATATGACTAAAACTCTGGACATCACTCAAACTTATCTCGACAGTAATTGGCTTAGAATCTTTTGGCAATGATTGGCTGTCGGATTTCTAAAATGACAGCGAGCAGAGGGATTTTTCGGAAGGAGTTAGCTCGTATACTACAGGTGACCCCAGGTGTAACCCAAGGAAGTGTTAAAAGTCCACTTTTGTTCCTACTTTAAATCGATGCCATCACCACCGCAAAGCACGAGCAAAACCAAAATGTTTAATTGTAATCATGTTAGCATTTCAAAAAATCTCTAATCCTGAAAATTTACCCATCAATCGCCAACAATCCTTGAATCGCAAATATGAAAACTTAGAAATATTTTATAGGCCTTAATTATCATACTAATTTCACGTTTTTAGGCGACATATAAAGTTTGAGTCTTCCTGGGCTCTTCTCAGAGCTAAAAGTATCGAATAAAACACTTTCCTTTTTAACACAGACATAAATAGCCTCAGAAGACTTAAAATAAGCTACAACTTAGTGGTAATTTTCCGTATGCATTTTCTTCACACGCCGGTCTCAATGCGCCGGTTTCGTGTAATCGTCACCACCGCACGATCGTCTGAAAGTGTTTGCGGAAAATTGCCACTCACTCACTCCAACCCAAGGGTTGGTTTGGTTAGTTGAAGGGTAGACCTCACCTCGGAATAGGCCACAGGCGTATGATCTTCACACATTCAGGGTAGTGTAGGACAGTTGCTTTCCCAGGGCCACCTCGTACCTCGAGTATTATTTTAGGATGTTTCGCCCTGGATTGGCACCCAAGAGCCAGCAGACAGGTTCTCTACCCCAATGGCGCAGCGAGGGGGGGGGGGGGGTTTGGGGGATAACTCCCCCCCCCCCCCCCCCCAGAGCTCAGAGAAATTTGTAAGTTACATCTATTTTACTTCATAGCGAATAGAATAGTGTGAGGATTAACAAAATATCCCTCATAAGGCCGTAAAACTCACCATCTTGAACCATTTATCTTATTTTTTCTGGCGGAAGGCACCCACTTACCCTGGTGGGTATACCACACCCTCAAATCCCCCAGTATTAGTTGCGCCTGAAACCCCCCTAGCCTTAAATCCTAGCTGCGCCCCTGCTCTACCCACTAAGCCACCACGATCCCCAAAGATTGCCACTAAGTTTTCATTTTTTAAATTATTATTTAAGTTTGAATTCCACCACGTTAACCTTGAAGCAACTCTCTATATCAAAAGACAACCTGAACTAGCCGATGGTGATAGTCACTGTTCGTCATTATCCACCACAAATAAAGCAGAGTTTTCGATTGACGTTAACTTGAACTTCAAACTCGTGTTTAGTACATGGGTGATTAAGGACGGGTGCACGATTGCGTAAAACCGTTAGCCGAAAACTTTAACCGCCAACTGTTAACGGTTTCACATAAGCGCATGCGCAGTACACAATGCGGTTTTCGGATTTCATGTGCTGTCCCTTCGGTGGGAACATGAAATACGATATCGTAATGCTTGCATTCAATATTGGAAATTAGATAAGAGGAAGTAAATGGCATCCTTTTTCCTGCGAAGAAACGGTCGAGTTCGCCGAAAGAATTCCGATGCCGGTAAATTGACAACACCACGAATTTTCTTTGCGGCTTTGAGCACCGTGAATTATACGTAGTAATGATTATCGCTGGTTCTAAAACTGTGCTATAACCCTGATCCATATTCCGTTCCCCTGAGGTAATCAACAGCCTGCAGATGTGGATTTTTTCCCGTTCTCAGGGGAACGGGTTCGGCTATTCGCCCTGTCGGGCTCTCAGCCGTTGTTGCTGTTGGTTTTCGCGGCTTCCCGCGCCGGTGTTTATTTTCTTTCGGGGGTTGGCGTTCGGTCAATTCGGTTGATGAAATTGGCCGTCTGTAGGTGTCCCACCATCGTGGGACGATGTTTGAGAAGTTTTTAATGATGTCGACGTCGCTGGTAGCAGCTCTCTGAAAGAACTCCTTTGCTGCCTCTGCCATCCTCCAGGACAGGGTGGGCTTGTCTGCAAGCTCGTAGAGGCATTCGTTTCCAAGCGAGCGAGGTGTTTTCATGATGTTTCGTAGAATTCTCCGGGCAACCACTTCCAGCTTCCTCAGGTCTCCTTTGGTTATGGTGCCGAACCATATTGGCGATGCGTACAGCATGCGTGGTAATAGGATGGCCCAGTAGATTCTGAGGCGGTCTTTAATTCTGACGTCCTCCGAAGTCGGTAGTGTTAGAACGGAATATGGATCAGAGTTATAGCACAGTTTAGTACCAGCGATAATCATTACTGCGTATAATTTGCGCTGCTCAAAGCCGCAAAGAAGGTTAATCAACAGTAAAAAAAACTCAGGCTTAAATACTCTGTTGCATACAAGATGGCCTCCAGCCTCAATGTAAACATCCGACCGAAGACCCAAGGAATCTGACTGCTATACCTGCATAGAATATTACCGTTCTTGGCAACCGTAAACCACTTTTCGGAACTTTTAAACAGGGATAACCATTAGAGTAGACTCTAAGCAAAAACTAGGCTTAATGCTCCACGGTATTGTGAAATTCGTGCAGTACGGCTCCGGTAGGATTATATCTTAAATTAAATTTCCGTTTCCACTGATGCACTGTTATCTTTTCCTTACAGAATTCCATGTACTTCGAAGTTTAGTATTGAATGTGAAAAGCAAGCATTAATGAGAGCAATCACCATGGAAGTCAATCATCAACCAAACGAAGATTGGAAACTGGATTAATAAAACATGTATCTATCGTCCACTCATTTTAACTTCGAAAATTAGTTACAACGCTTCGAAGCTGAGTTCTTCATAAAGAATGGAAGTTTTGACCTATGGTAATGACACCATGTGTCAAAAATCAGGGATATAACGAATTTTCACCATTAAAAAGAATGGATAGCATAAAAAATTATATTTACTTCAAGTCATCATTCTATTCCCCAAAATGATGCCTAAGGCAGTTGAAGATCAGCAATAATATCTAACATGTTTCATTGTTTTTAATACTCGGTCCTTTCAAATTTCATTCTCCTAAGAATGAAGGGACTACCTTTATACGTGTCCAGTTCTCCTTTTTGTAAAATCTTTCCACGTAGGAATCAAAAAAGATTGATGCTTTCATGGAGTGCCAACCCTACTACTTGGCCAGCAGTTTCTTGATTGATGATAAGTATTCATGAGTTGTACCTATCCTTTGGCCCCTCTAATTTGTTAATTAATTTATGGCGTTAAAAATACAAATAAAAGCATTAATTACGTGTGACTGAGTCATTTAAATTATGAGTTTTCTGTGACAACAGGAATTTTGTCGGACAATTTGACTGGCATGTCAGTATAATAGATTTGATCCATTAGGAAAATTCAGTCGGAAATTATATCAACGGAGTAATCTCATCAGTACAATGCTGGAGCAAAGAAAGATATTGTAGTGCAGGATATGAATATTAAATTTGGTCTAAATAAACTTCCGGTCCCTACTCTCTCACATTCGAGAACCATCCCGAACTTCTTTTTCCGAGTTTTAAAAGCGGGCTATCCGTGTAACTCGGCGAGTAAGTCTACTCCATCCGCTGAGGAAGTAAAGGAATCAAGAGACTACAGTGATCATTATCGCCACAGCGTTACATACGGCCAGCGAGACCTGCTGATGAAGACAGCCGAATACCAGCGAGCAGCAACAGCAGACATCGCCACACTCGCTCTTTGCGTGAACTGAACTTTCTCTGGCTCGTGTAAGAGGGAACACAGGGAGCTTTGTAGGTAACCTCAGGATCACGCGAGAAAATTCAGCGATTACTTTTAATATAGCATATTTACTCAGAAATTACCGCCGCTCATTCATACGACCTGCACGGAAATGACAACTCCCTGGAAACTCCCTGTTTTGCTTCATTGTCTTGTGAGAGGTGCATTGAACTCGCCACTGAACTATCCCAACTTTAAACATTCCGAATGCGTCCAACGGGTTGCACATGGCTGAACAACCTTTAAGTACAGAGGTTGGCGAGTACACTCGTCGATTCAGCAGTCGTGGGTTCTGAGGCGCTATTGGCGGCGGTAGTGATGGCGCGGCGTTCTGAGGCGGTAATGAACAATCCTTAGGTAAGGTCACCCATTGAACTGATACCGAAACCTGTGAAGATGCCGTGACTTAGCAATTTCAGGCCGCCAACAATTATGACTCTCATCATCCAGCAGCTCTTCTTCAAATGTGTGAGGGTGGAGACCATCTTGGTCGGTACAGCGACAAATATTTCATTACGGTGGTTGCAAAATTTACCTTAAGGGCTATAGTCCTGCGATGTAGAGGGCAAAGGGAAGCCACCACATCATTATCCCGAGGAGTTGCAACTTTTCCACTCAATAGGGTGGTTTCCTATTATTTTCTTATTGCCTAAATCGAAAGATTATTACTCCTGGAGTACGTATTTCACACTTTTAGATTTTTAAGTGACGTAATCTATTTCAAGCGCGCGAAAACGCGACGGCTAAGTAGGAATGCCGGGAAAAGCCCGTGTGACGTCATTCTGGTTCCCGCTGTCGCAAGTGAGGTGACCTTGGGGCGAGGCTTTGAGCGCTGATACGATGCTGGCTGCTAGCAGGTAGGAGTACCCTGCTAGCAGGTAGCGCTAGGCTTTAATAAGGATTATTAATATCTTATCAAACGAAGGAAACTTTCCGACCTAAGGAAATTTTAATAGATGATTATTAATGGACATTTCCCTGAGCTCTGTGCCCCATGCCTGCATTGGTAATATCAAACTATGTAAAACTCCTGACTACTCGTACAGCATCGAGGCCCCTATAATGTCACGTGGAGTGGCATCCCTTGGGCGCCAATCTGGCCTTTTTCAAATGCGGTTAAAATTTACCATTTCCATTCGTCTAAACTGGGATTTCTAAAACCAAATAATTTGTATATTATGAATACGATAATGTGGTAATGGGTAACTAATGGGTAACGAATCGCAATCAATGCCTTCCGTTTTCTTTGATGAAGGAAACTACCCTTTTCTACATCATTGCATGTTGAAATTCTCCCGAGTAAAATATTCCGGGAATGAACTAGTTCCTGATTCTAATCTCCGGGTGGGGACTACTCGAGAGGGTACATCGGTGTAATATTATAGAATTTCAATCATATAAATACGGAACGTAAAATCGCCTCGTATCTTCGGTACGCTAGAGAACTTCTAGGTATAGATGCAAAGATTGAGCCTAGCCGTATTCGGAGTCAGCGAAATGAAGTGGTCTCAAGAAGGAGAATTTTGGAGTGGAAGCTACATGATGATACAGAAGAGAATGCTTCATTTTTACGCTGGAGCGAGGATAATTCTTAGAAGAAGCACAAGAATTCGTGTGAAAAGCTAACAATAAGTGCAGTTTAATGAAAGGATAGTAATGGTGAATATAGAAACCAAACCTCTGGCTACTTTAGTGGTCCAGGTTTACATGCCTACATAATATTTTGAAGATGAATAAGTAAAAGTCGTCAATAAATATATCACGGAAGTAATCAAGCATGCAAGAGGTGAAAAAAGTTATTATTTTAGGTGACTATAGCGCCGAAGGCAAAGGCCGAGACGGAATAATAACCGGAAAATATGGATTAGGAAATCGAAATGAAACAGGGGAGAGGGTACTTCGATTCTCCCATGAACAAAGGCTAGCGGTTGCCAAAGCAATATTCAAAAATTCCAGAAGAATATACAAGTGGAAAATGCCAGGAGATCTAAGAAGATTCCAAATCGGCTACATTGTAGTAGTAAACATGGTAAAAAAAAACAACTAAAAAACTACTTATCCCAGGGCAGATAATGAAAGCGAGCATTGCTTAAATAAAGCATTTCGCAGGTTGAAAAAGATAAGGGAAGGATGTGACCAACAAATCAGTGGAAGAGAGTTGGAAAACCATTAGAAGTGCTTTACAGGCAGCAGCATAAGAAGTTTTAGGTAGAAGACGAGTCGCTTTGAAAACACCATGAATTCCACAAAAAGTCTTATATCTCATTGAATAAAGAAGAAAGTACGGTACTAACTTCGAAAACAGAGAAATAACAGCAATTTTAGAAGAGAATAAGAAACGTGGAAGGCCGTAGAGCGAGGAAGGCTTGACAAGCGTGGAAGAAAAATATCTATAAGGGCGTACAGAACAACCTTGCGCATGGAAAAGTAGAGGCCGCCCATAGGATTGCGAGGAACCACTTCTAGGAAAGGAGCGTAAGATCTAATACCCTGTGGGACAAAAATGGAGAACTGATTATTTAAAAGGAACACAAGGGATTGATAGACAATACGGAAAAGTTAAACAAAAGGAAACACCCTAAGAACGAATGTTGTCGAAAATAAAAGCAAAATGGATACATGTGACGAGATCAGAATTTGATATGGCAGTCAGAGATGCCCCGAAGTATAATTATTAAGTATTATTATAAGATTAAGCATTTTGAATTGAAGATATTTCAGTAGATTTAATAAAATGCAAGAGAAAAGACGTCGAAACAGCTACACAATATCATAAGTGATAAGTATTCAACAGGTGAGATGTCAAAGGATTCCAATTGGAGTCTTTTCTAAAGAGGAACATTTGAATCCAAAGATAAGAAAGAGCAGAGAACAGTGAACATTTATTGACCATAAGCCTGACAACACATTCGTCGAAGACAATGAGAAGGATCATCTATAAAGGAAGGAATATGACGAAGAGTAAAAAAGTACGAGAATGATGACCAAATGCGGATTCAGAAAACAGCTAAGGCATAAGGCAAGGATCTTAAACCCGCGGTACGCCGACTAATTACTTGCGGCCCCAAGAAGCCAAAGAAAATATTGTTTCGCGTCACTCAACATAAAATATTTAGCGACACACTCGTCAAAAACAATGTCAAAAATAGCATTGACTGATTGAACTTTTTAGCAAATAAAGATTACTGCACTTTGAAAGTTTTCTTTTTCAGAAAAAAAATTCAGAAACTTTGAAATATTTCATTTTTACTCTATTGATGTGGTGGTAAAGTGAGGAGAAGCATTGCGGCCCTCCAGACGATGCGTAATCGATTTTTGGTCCTTGCATTAAAAAAAAGGCTGAAGACCCCTGGTATAAGGGGAGCAATATCAGCCATCATTCTGCTCTTAGAGAAAAGAATGGAAAAGAAAATGCTCACGATTCTCGGAGCGTAAAAGTACCGCATGAAAATTAATTAATAACGGCCATACTAAGGCCCATTCAATGGAATCATTACCAATTCAAAGATGCGTTCACCATTCCGAATAACGAAAACATACGGAGCATTGAAAATGGCGGAGCAAGGCACGCTTTCTCCCCTTGCCAACCAGGAAAACGTAGAAGCTCAGATAAACGAAGAGCGTTTTCCTGGAATTCATCTCATGGCAGCGTCGCGAAACGTCGCGTCGGCGTCTCTTACGGCGACGCACAAACACACGCGGGTCCTAATCTACCACCCGATCGATAAAGAAACAATATCCTCAGATAAAGGCTTCCGACGAAGTTCCTTTATCTATCACCTCCCAGCGGCGGTTGGCAATGGAGACAAAGCGCCCATCGGAGACAGTCGGTTAAGAGCGGAAAGTGCCAGGTTTTAGACTGGGCATCAAAAGAAGACCGCCTAGGTTAAATTACATAGAAGCCTTTCTATCTACATTGACCGACTTTTTTCCCGAGTTCGCCCGAACCTACTTGTCGATCGGTCGCGATAACTATAGATTTACTTTCGATTCCGCAAACCTACGGCCAGGAAAGTAGAATAATAGCAGTAGGGCGGGAACAGACAACAAGGAATTGCTGCCAGCAGGATAGCAGTCCAGCGGAACGAAGGACCCACAGCAATAAATTAAGGTACGGTTAATTTCAATTCTTACGGTTCCGTTACTTGAGACTCAACAAGTTGGGGGCTTACCTTCCGACGCTCAGCTGTTTGTATTTCAAATCTCCTGATGGTTAAACGTGGTAAGGTGTGGCAGGCGTCATCGAAACGTTTTAAGAGGCTACGGAAAATATAACCTTGAGTAAAAACCCGAATTTCCACGGTATCAGACGATACATGATGGAATATCATGTGATAATAACAATGGGGAACTTGCATGAATTTTTTTTATTTCATAGGCGGACAGAAAATTATTTTCTGAATACAACAAAGAAAACCGCATGTAAATCTGAGTTTTCCTTCGCGAGATATTTAATGATAAATATAACGAATTTTAAAGCGCGGGAAAAACTCCCTCACCCCCCAAGCCACTGCCGACGAAGCCTCGATGACGTCAAAGGTGCCTAAACATCACGCGAAGCTATTGTTGTGATTGTTTGTAATAGTTGCCAGCAGTTGTGAGAGCTTCGTTTGTTAGACGTGTTGATTATTTTATATTTAAAGATAAATATCCGACGATAGAGGCTTGGAAGCCCTCGTATTTTGCATTATTTATAATATTAATATCTGAGTAAGGGCATAAAATATAAAACTGGAGCAGTTAAACCAAAAATTTGATAATACCTAAATAACATCGTTGTAGGAGTCTGAGCCACGGCCATTGGAAGGGGGATACGTTAATTGTAAGTTGATGTTATCGACGGCATATCATTCATTTAAGTATGTAATTAGAACGATTTTGATGTTTACTAATGTCCGCTTAGCTTTTATATGCAATAACTTCATCCGTTTATTTGTAGGTACCGGAGAATTCGTCGTTTAGGACTGTCTGTGCTTGTATTATGGGGTGAATTCCAGTCAATGCAGCTTTTGATCGCTGATTTGAGACATCTAGGAACATTTTTGTGCCAAAATAGTGTTATTTTCAACGTGACATCTCCCGTTAGGCTACTGCTAATAATCACAGTGACAGTGGTTGTAATGCACAACGTTTGACAAGGTTGAAAAATATCGGCCAAGAGTTATCAGTGTTCCATCGTGATTGAATTGTAAAAAGTGCTATTACGCTATCGATAAATGTCTAACAGTAGTGTAAAAATTGTCAGTGGCGTGCTAATCTCCGTTGTTCACCGTAGATATGACATTTCACGATCACGCTATTGAAATAAAAACTGTGTAAGAAGTTTGTTATTCCATTATTTCAACGAATAGTAGTGAGAAATGTCACCTGTGTCACTTGTGTGGGCTAATTTAAGGGTTTAAATCAGGGAATAAATAGTTGTATTCATCATAACGAGTTCTGTTATTGTAAGTTGTACGTGATGAATATGATAATGTGATAGTGACATCCAGTTTTTGATAAGAGTATTTGCCTGTTTCCCACTATATTTTTATGGTATATGCTAGTATATTGTTTATGGATTTACCTATATTATTGAAATAGGTTGTAGTTTGAGTGTGTGTTGGCAGCGGAACCGATTCGCGATCTCACATGTGGATTGTGTGCAGACTGTTTTGCTGTGAATTCGTACCGTAGGACGGATAGGACTACCTTCTCCGTTAATCCGGCGTTGCCAAATTCAACAGCACAGCTTACTCTAATGTCAACAGCACAGCTTACGATCGTTATCCTCCAGTATTACAAGTTTCTTTTACAACTCGATTTTCCGCCGACGTATAGCAATAATTTGTCTTAACAAATCCCATGAGGGTCGTGGCATCAATTTTTGGTGTCCTAAAAAAAGGCTGGTGTCCTAACACCCCATGCCACACGCCTTTTAGGCGGCTTGCGGGGTATTATGTAGACGTAGATGAATTTCAGGTGTACTATTCGAACGAGTGGCAACGTTATCATCCATTTTTCTGATAACTAAAACATACGAAGTGAAACGCTTGTACTTCATCATCCCGATGCCGCATTATTAATATCCCAAGTAATAATCTAGGCACAATAGCAATAGGAAAACTTGCCCCAGAATAACAGAACAAAATAAAGTGACGATGAGCGGCTAAATACTCCCTCAAAACAAATTTTACACCATGCGCTCAGCGTATTTCCCTACTCCCTACGGTTGTTTAGGCACCTATGACGTCACGCCTGGCCTCGGCAACGCTCGGGTGTCTTCGCGCAGTGGTCGGCTCAGAGAAATTTTTCTCGATTTTAAATACAATTTTTTTATTTCTTTTGATGTTGAATGGAGAAACTGAAGGTATTTTTGCGAGCTAATGTATCCATTTGACTTATTCAAAATAGTTTTTAGAGCAATCTACGACCCATGCAAGTTCCTCATTGTCATTGAGTACGAGTTTCAAATGAGCTTCCGGCAAATTCACGCAAGGTAACTTACATCGGAGCATCATTTTAATATTTCTCAAGGTTTATATGCAGTTATCTTTGAAATAAGTTTGCGACGCCGGAAATTAAACTGATTTTTCGATTGCGCGGCGGAGTTCGCCTCCGCACATCAGGAGCTGAATTACCCGCGACGGGGTAAGCTTATTGAAACTATACGGATTTTAACGCTCAGAGATCATCGTTTTTAAGCTATGCTTCAAGACGCCGATCCTCAAATAGTCTATGGTTAAGATTACAGAGTATTCTCAGCCGAGGTAAGTGAACGCTTCATTGAATCCGTTAAAAATTTTCTTTGGATTCGATCGGGGCCATTCTTTTATTAAAAGCGTTCAACCCTCAAAGAAGTGGGTCATTTTCTTGAAACTCATGCACAAAAACCTCCCAGAAAGACACCAGCTGAGATCCTCATGCCTTTTTTACTTTCCAATGCCGAACCCCAAGGATTCTGCTGCGAAAACGATCGTTCCATGACACCGCCCAGCGGAGCCTTTGATAGTCTTAAAGGGGAGGTCACCCTTCCTAGCGCCTACTCCCCTTCATTCTATCTAAAAAAAAAGGCCCACTCTTTACCTTCTTTCTCCCTCGTTTTCTCAACATTCTACCATTTAACACCGTTTACCTTCAATAAATATAAACATGAAGAATTAATATTTAGCAAATACATTTTCGGAAGAGAAGTTCACGAGGACTACTAGAAGTTTAGGAATAGGGTGGACAATTTTCCCCTACAGTCACAAATATATTGGGAGAAAAATTAAAACAATTATCTTTAAGGCGGCCATCTGGCATTTTTCGCATTAAGAAACTGACATATGCATTCATTGATGGGGGAGTCAAGGTTTTATTACCATTAACCCCTGGGATAAGTACAAATATATCTCTAGGGGCAAAAGTAATAGCATGCCACATTAAAGTAGGTAATACATCACAGCTTGAATTTTCTTTTTTCACATCACATAAAAAGCCAACTATGTAAGTTGACACGAAACTTTTGTAACGGGCATGATGGAACTATCTGAAGCGATAAAAAAGCGATATTTATGACTAGAATGCATCTCATTCTACAAGAGAAAGTTCGCCTGCAAAGAAACCCATGCCAAAGAAGGGAAAAATACACTTAGGAACTCAATTGAAATGGAAGACTAAATAGCACACAGAGCCACGCGTAATCTTATTCAACGCCGCATCGCAAAGATAAGCAGGTTTCCTCATTGCCGCGACGAAGGTGCACGACCGAACTACGGTTGGAAAAATCGATTTTGATTAAAATCGGAAATCGAGTTTTAAATAAAAAAAAGGTCGAGAAAATCGAACCTTGATCTTCGAGTTTCGATCCAAATCGATTTTTCAAATTCGATCTTGACCATTTCGTTTGATCTCAGCAGCGTTACTAACGCCCTATGATAAATTAATCCGTCCCTTGTGAAAGAATTTTCTCAAAAGGCCAGTAAAATTGGAAAGCACGCCCTAATTTAGTAAGAAAGAATCGCAATCAGTTGATCTTTCTAAAACATTTTATTGAAGACAAATGGATCCAAGCGGTGATCCTAGAATTTTAATGTGCGTTGATTTGTAAATTTTTGCCAATAATTATTCTCGCAAGTGTTCTAAGTTGATTTTTTCTCAATTTGTAATACGTATTTTGAGTTTTTCCGAATACATAATAACATTGTTATTGTTCAAACTGTTTTTTTAAAGAACCGTTGATGTTTTCCATAAATGGAACTTTTGGTCCAAATTTCTATTTCTGTTTAAAATTCGAGCTGTTAATTTCGATTAAAATCATTTTAGACCGAAATTTTTTCCATCAATAGACCGAACATGACACGAAAGTATCGCAGAGTTTTACCTGATTTCGAAGACTGCTTAAAAGTACAAAACTGCCCACAGATCTCAAATACAATATTTGGAATTGACCCAGGCTGAAAAAGGTATGATGAAACCAACAGCATCAGGACGCTTATCTAGAGCAGAACTCTAACCTTGAAGACGATGGCCGATTACGTGTTCAAACGTCGGAAGAATTCAACTCTTGGAGCCGATTGGGAAATACCAGAACGCTTCCCATACAATTATTGATAAACCACGTCATTGGATCAATACCACTTCCGCGGTAAGAGATATTAATAAGTGATAAAATAATTCTTGGAGTATAGGTCAAATGTATATGATGCAAAAAAGTTGTTAGCCAACGGTTCAGTTTATTTAAAACCATCATCAGGGCTATGAATGAAAACATGAAAACAAAATAAAATACAATGATATATGATATTGTTACATAAATAAATGATACGAAAGAATTTTTTACAATTATATAATTTTAAAAAATAAGAAAAGAATATACAAAAATTTTGACATACTGTGGCATTTTTTAGTGTTCCCCTCCCCCCCCCCAGAAGTTTGAGGGGAGAATTCTGGCTGGTATGCCGTTCACTCAAACCCAGGGATGTTGTTTCGCGGAGCAGCTTGTCACCAGGGGCAGTGGCGCAGCAGTTGAATTCGCCTTGGGTACCCCCTCCGCTGCTTGAAAAAACCCCTCCCCTCAAATCCTGTCTCGTCTTGCAATAGGCAAGCTCTCTTCTGCTCGTGGCCTGGTCGTGGACGCATGTCTAGTGAGACATGGCAAATTTAGAGCAATTATTCTGCTGGTAATGTTTCCTTTGGGATCATGAATTACTATCATTGTTTTCTGTAATACTTCTGATTTTGAATACTCTACTTTGAATAGATATCGAACGATAATAACTCGTAAATTATTTTTGGCTACCTTTTTCTTGTGAGCTGATTTTTCTTGTTTGTGGAGTCTTTCCCTGATCCAGTTTGTGACCGACGCGACGGTTGGAGTTTTCCCTATGCCTGGGCTTACGTGAACAATCAACTAGATTTACGACGTAACGCCACAATACCTTAGCTTTGCACATATTTATTGACATTGTGTTACTAAGCTATTACCAAACCTAGTTACCATTAATTTTGATTAATTAAATAAAAATAAATTTTGCTAAGGTTTTCAATGTCTATTTTTTATTACGGCTGTTAATTGATTTAGATACGTGAACCATTTCTTTGAAAAGTCTTTTTCTCAAATTAACCTCATGATTAATAAGACATGATTTGACATTAATAAGAGTACATGAATCCGTTCCACAACATCGTAGCAGGTATTTAATTCTGGGTGGAATGAATAGCGGTAGCTTCTATTACTTTTTGAGGAACGAAATAATTTATATAGAAAATTTCGCCATATTACCTCATATTGATAACATATTTCTCACTGCAAAAATATTTATTCATTAACTCATATTTTATTGGTACCTGTGAAAATATTCGTGGGCAAAAAAAAACAAAAATTTTTATCGTCTTTCTCGTTCATCCACAATAATTTTCACAATTCCATATTTTTGTAAAAACACAGATGATGTGCGGTCATTATATTGCAACGTCTGGCTCAGTATTGTCTCAAATCAATGATTGAAACTGGAATTATTTAGCGGAGAAGAAATGTTCATTCTTCCTTGTGCGAAGTCTCACTTTCTTACTAAATTTTTACATCTTAGTAGTTTCTCAATGGTAGCAAAAATTAAACGTAATTTCAGGTGAGATGAGGTAGGACCAATCCATCATGAATGAAAGAGAACTTGCTAGTTCCGCTGAAAAAATTTATTCGCTGAACTATGGTTTCGAAGGCTGCTACTCATTTTCAATTTCGTGGAATGAAACACACTTGAGAATGATATGAAAATATCGACAGAACTTTACTGGCTAGAACTTCCAGAATCTCTACCATTTCGGTGGCTGAAATACGAGAGTAAATCTGAGAAGCGTTTGCGAACCCAGGATCAAAACTAGGGGGGGGGGCAAACCATGGTCGTTCAAGCTGCAACATTTTAGCATGGAAAAGGTGAATGAAACCAACATTTTAAGACAATTATAGCAGCGCTTTATTCGTTTTTTAAATTATTTGCTTAAAAAACATTTTAGTTACATGTCTTAAACTAATATTAAAGAAAATTTTCGATTCAATCCAGTCCGATTTTCCTTAAAGACTTAGGCGATTTTTGCTGGCAGTTGCCCCCTCCTGCCCCTCGCTGGGTACGCCCATGTCCACAAAACTGGTAATTGTAACTCATCGCACTTTTGCGATCTTATTTTCCTCCCGAAATACTCTGTGTGAGATGAAGTTTTTTTTAAAGCAAAATTGATAACAACAAATCAACCAACACCAGTCCGGATTCTTGAGACTGATTAAATAGCAAAAAAAAGTCGGCCTCTTTTCTCCAAGCTTTATTAATTTCGATCAGGGAGGTTGGAGTAATCCAACCTTCTTGATTTCAACGCACCTTGTCTTATCTCAATTCACGGAGAGGTTTGTTTCCGCAAGTCCAAGCGAAAGATAAAATCATTGTTCGGTAAACTTCCTATGTTGTATTTGCCGCCGAGTGGTGCATTTTGTTTTTCTTTTGTTCATTGTTGTGTGTTCACCGTAAGAGGGCAAAAGGTTCTCAATTGTTGAATTGAAGTCAATTTTTGGGAAGAAAACGGAACGTGTGTGCTTCGGTCATCGAGGAGAACCTGCCTGAGAGATCTCGCGCCAGCTCGCCAAGGCATTGAAGCCTCCGAATTTCTGTGAGTACCATTCGGCGGCATTACATTTATAATACAGAATTTTCATCCTTTTGAATATTAAACATTTTTTGGTCCTTCGGGCCGGATACGGCTTACCGAATGGCAAATTTTTTGGTTGGATCCATTTGGTGAATCCACATCGTAATCATTTTGTTGGTTATCGTGTTTGAAATCATTATTTGTCGTGGCGAGTGCTTGGGGAAATATTTGTTCCTTGTTGTTTTATTGGTATTTTTGCTATTCTTTGGTCGTTTTCTTCTGGATTTGTGTCAGGCATTTCCATTTGTGTAACATTGTTTCATATTCATTTGAGTGAAGTTGATTTATCATGGCCGATAAAGAGAATAGTAATAGGCTAATGAGGAGATTTCGATTAACTAAATCTAAATTTGAAGAGAACATGCGTATCATTGAAAAGTTACACGAAATATCCATGACGGTCGAAGGCAACGCGGAAGATAAAGACCTTTTTGAGAGTAGGTTTTTGCTACTCGATGATCAATATAAGTCCTTCGTTGAATTATCGGATCAATTGCGAGAAATGACAATTGAATTAGAGTTAGATGAGGAAGATGCACCACAGTTTAAGGCATTCGATAAGGTAGAAAGGCTACTACCACGAAATACGAACCGTGGCAAGACGTGTTCTGATTCGGGAGGTACCTAGAGCCTCTTCGAATGAATCCGAAGATAGAACGGTGCATTTACCTACAATTACGCTGCCTTCCTTCGATGGGAAAATTGAGAATTTCAAGCCGTTTTTTGATGTGTTCAATAGTCTTGTTCACCTAAACACTAAATTAACTGACATTGAAAAATTCTATTATCTGGTGTCGAGCGTACGAGGTAATGCCCACAGGCTTGTAACTAGTTTGCCGCTAATCGCTGAAAACTATCAAATAACGTGGAAAACTTTGATCCAAAAATACGAGAGTAAACGCCAGTTGGCGTTTCATTATTTAGATAAGTTGTTTAATTATCCATGTTTGAAGAATGATTCTCTGGATTCTTTGCAAAAGTTCATCGAAACATACTCAGAAAATGTGATTGCATTGCAGACGATGAAAATACCTAATTTGGGTGAATTTATCTTGTTCTATTTAGCATCTCGAGCTATGGATCAAGACACTAGAAAACATTTTGAACTTGAGAATAACCGGGTGGACTTTCCATCGGTTCACATGCTTTTAGAATTTGGTCGCGACTACGTTAACGTTCTCCGATCATCGGGAGTAAAGGACAGCGCACAGACTATATCATTGAAAGAGGTTAGTTCATCAACCAAATCTTTTGCATGGAAAACCTCTCATTTTCATGTAGCTAAGGTAGAGAAGTTATCATGTCCTGTTTGCTCGCGTGATCATAAGATATATCAATGCGAGAAATTCGTTTCTCTACCGATGACGAAGAGAAGAGAATTGGCGAAAACAGAACGGCTGTGCTATAATTGTTTAGGAGAAAACCATTCCTCGAAGCAATGTCTTTCCAAAAATCTTTGTAAAGTATGTAATAATAAACATCATACTTTAGTATGCAATCGAAACTCTCACTACGACAATGTAGTCCACAAAACTCATGCCACAAATGATAAGGCACAGTCTTTCAATGATCGACCGGCTACAAAACTTCTTAAGAATACCGAAAGGGTAAACTCTGAATCAGTTGTAGTCGAGGGGGATGGCTCGTCAAATTCAATTTCATATTCTGCTTGCCAGATGAATTTGCATTATTCAATGGTTTTGTTGGGGACATGTCTTGCACTTGCAAAAAGCAAGTCAGGAACGTTCATTCCTATTCGTGCTCTAATTTATCCTGCTTCTCAAGCAAGCTTCATTACAACGGACTGTCAGCAACGACTAGGTATTCCTCGCAGATCATAGCTGGTCAATTGTTTTGGTTTAGCCGCTACTCCGATTACATCCACCAAGGGCACTGCCTCTGTAGTTATTCGACCGCGTTAACGGGGTCCTGAGCTTCAAGTTAATGCCATTGTTATACCAAAGATAAGCTCAATACAACCCACGGAGCAAGTCCCAGATAGAGTACGCCATCATTTTGGATTCTTAGAATTGGCCGATCCGGAGTATTATAAACCAGGGCCAGTTGATATTTTACTTGGAGCAGATATGTTTTCCGATATTATGTTGGATAAGGCAGTGGTTCGTTCAAGTGGACTTCCCACAGCCTGGCCTTCGATTTTTGGGTATGTGCTTATTGGACCATTAAACTCGGTGTCTTCTGCAACTCGTGACTCATCTAACAATTCTACTAGTCTTGTATCTGCGGAATCTGATCTCGATTTAACTCTACAAAATTTTTGGAGATTAGAGGAAGCACCTATGGCTCATATTGTGTCACCGCAGGATGAGTTAGCAGAGGAAATGTTTGTTAATTGCCATTATCGAAAGCCTAGCGGCAGATATGTTGTTCCTTTACTGCTTAAGGAAATAGATTATTTGGCGACATTGAGAGATTCTAAGACGACAGCCATTAGGCGATACAAGTTGCTGGAGAGGAAATTGAATGAGAATCCGCAAGGCAGAGATGAATATAACTGTATTTTATCCGAATACATCTCATTAGGCCATATGTCTCAGGTCGGATGGGGTACCGGCAAATACAATATACCGCACCATGCTGTATACAAATAATCTAGTACAACTTCTCGAGTGAGAGTAGTTTTTGATGCATCTACCAAGACCACTACAGGAACTTCACTTAATGATATGCTTCTGGTGGGACCCAAACTTCACCAAGACATGTCAGCCTTGATTATTCGTTTTCGTTTACATAAGGTGGCCTTAATAGGTGACATATGTAAAATGTACAGAATGATTGAACTTCGGCCTGAGGAGAGAGCGTACCAACACATAATATGGCGTCCAAATTTAGAATCTGATTTGCAAGAATACGAACTTAATACGGTAACTTTTCGCCTCGCCTCTTCACCTTACTTAGCTATGCGCACTATCAAACAGTTGTGTATAGATGAAGCTCTTCGATATCCTTGTGCAACAGATGTTGTTTCACGGGATTTATTTGTAGATGATTTGGTTACTGGCACCGCATCTCCCCAAAAAGCAAAGAGTTTAATCATTGAAATAAATAATCTAATGAATGCGGGGGGATTTCAAGTCCGTAAGTGGGCATCCAATTTAGTAGAGGTGCTGCAAGAGCTTCCGTCAGATCTTTGCCAAATTGAAGTGAACTTTAACTATGATCAAGTTCCCTCAATCAAATTGTTGGGCATCTATTGGGAAACCAAGTCGGACACATTTTGTTGTCATGTACGACAATGGGAAACGCCCAATACCAAACGAGGCATTTTGTCCACAATCGCTCGGATATTCGATCCATTAGGGTGGATTGCCCCTTTTGTTTTCTGGGCAAAATATCTAATGCAGAATTTGTGGAAATTAAAACTGGGTTGGGACGATGAACTTCCGTTTTCTACTTTGAAACTTTGTAAAGAGCTGGTGAAACAATTGCCATCATTGGTTGCTGTCAAAATCCCAAGATGGATAGGAAAGGACACAACTTTGAATATGGAATGTTACATTTCCCAAATACTTGGATTTTGTGATGCTTCTGAACGAGGGTACAGTGCTTCTGTGTACGTGCGAATGGGTGATTCATCAGAAAACGGAAGTATTCACTTAGTTTTTTCTAAGACACGAGTTGCACCAATTAAGACTCAATCAATCCCTCGTTTGGAACTTTTAGGAGCTGTCCCGTAATCCAAACTTATAAAATTTGTATTTGATAGTATCTCGGGAATGGTAAAAATAACTCGCGTATTTGTTTGGACAGACTCTAGCACTGTTCTAACATGGTTAGACACCCCACCCCATCGTTTGAAAACCTTTGTTGCACATCGTATCATTCAAATCAAGGAAAATGCGATCGGTATTACTTGGAATCACATTAAAACTCAAGATAATGCAGCAGATATAGGAAATCGGGGTTGTTTGCCCGGTGAACTAGTTTATCGACATTTGTGGTGGCATGGGCCCGCTTGGCTATCGGAACCCTTTGTTAAATGGAAAATCAGCTCTTTCCAACCAATTGAATTCAATCAACTATCGGAAAGTAAACATCTTGTAGATTCCACCTTCACAGTATTTCTGGAACCCGATTTGGAATTTATCAGACGTCACTCATCGTGGTCTAATTTGTTGAGAACTGTGGCATACTGTCAGAGATTTATTAACAACACAAGGGTTAAATCAAATAATCGCATCAATGGATATCTGAAATTGAGTGAAATCAATTCGGCATTGATACTTTGCACTCGAATGACTCAGCAATGTCACTTCAAAGAGGACATGTATCCGTTGAATCGAGGTCTACCTTGTTCAGTTCGAATTCAACGCTTAAATCCCTTCCTTGATTCAGATGGTTATCTCAGGGTGGGTGGGCGTCTTCAAAACTCAAATTTGTCTTATTAACGGAAGCATCCATTGTTGCTACCCAAAAATAGTCACTTGATAATAGACTATTATCACAAGGTGTATTTACACGTAGGGCCAGCTACCTTACAGTATTTGTTAAGTTTTAAGTCTTGGATTATCTCTGCCCGAAGTGTAATCAGGCAGAGAATTTATAAATGCATTCCTTGCTTCAAATTGCGTTGTGCCCCAAAGTACCATTAATGGGAGACTTGCCTTCTCCTCGTGTGCAACCTGCGCGTGCATTCTTACACAAAGGGATTGACTTTGCAGGACCGTTTTTAGTGAAGGAATCCTTGAGAAGGAATGCAAAACAACAGAAGGCGTATATGTGTTTGTTCATTTGTTTAGCAACCAAGGCATGTCATCTAGAAATTGTATCTAGTCTCTCAACAGAGGCATTTATTGCGGCCTTTGAGAGATTTGTATCTCAAAGAGGTCTATGCTCAGATGTTTACACTGACTGTGGCACCAATTTTGTCGGCGCAAACAGGTATTTGACCGGATTAAACAAACAGTTTAAAGCCTTATTAAAAGGTAATGAAATTTCGGATAAATACTCCATCACAAACATCACTTGGCATATGAATCCCCCGGAGGGACCTCACTTTGGGGGTCTGTGGGAAGCAAATATCAAGTCGGCGAAAGGTTTGTTAAAAAGGACAGGGGTAGCCAAATTTTAACTTTTGAAGAACTATCACCCGTATTTGCCAAAATTGAAACGATATTAAACTCCAGAACATTGGTCTCTTTGCCATCGGATCCCAACGAATTGGAATTTTTAACACCTGGACATTTTTTGATTGGCACACCATTAGTGGCTATCCCCGAACCAAGCCTTTTAGATGTTATAATCAACAGAGTAACCCGATGGGAACTTGTGAAACGAATGTCTCAACATTTCTGGAATCGATGGACGAACGAGTATCTATCCACATTACAATCTAGGTCAAAATGGATTTTGGAAAATCCAAATTTAGAACGAGGAGATCCAGTGATTCTTAACAGGGAAAATAGCCCTCCTTTACAATGGCCGTTGGCCAGAATTATTGACGTTCATCAAGGAACTGATGGACGAGTGTGAGTTTGCACTGTCCGAACAGCGTTTGGTAATTTTAAACGCCCAGTCTCAAAACTGGCCAAACTGCCCGTTCAATAATCTATTTTTTTTTCCTTTCTTTTGTTTGTTTGTGTTTCTCTTTTCTTTCGTATACCAGGGTAATTGTTCATTTTCTTGTACATATCGTTTGCTTAGGGAACATTCGTGCTGAACCATTCCCATCCGTGGGCTAACCATTTGTACAAAGTCTCTGATGATGGCCCCTTTCAGAGTGAAGAACCTAATTTATAATCTCACCCTTTTTCATTATCTTCCCAGGTTCAGATAGCACACTCTTTTTTTAGTTTCTTCAATCATAGTTCTGAGAAAAGATAAAACTCAGAAAAATAGAGGCACGTAAGACATATTCGCTGCATTGGCTCAATAGGTCTAACACCTATCTTGGATCAGAAATTGTTCGCCCACGGCAGATGGATTTCGAAGAAATTAATGATGAGGAGGTCCAATCAAACATTGGTCTCTACATGTTTTTTTTCTTCTACAATTCTAGTAATTTTGTGGCAAAATTTTCATAAATGCCATATTATGGCATGTTATTGATTGATTTGATTTGACAAAAGATTGGTGTAACGCAACTCACCACGACATTCAACCATCTAATCTTTAAATGTCTACTTTACGTATGTCTTCTCTTTATATCCATGACAACTTGGTCTAGATATTTCAAAGCATCAAATTTACCTTTTGCAGAGAAATGGCCAGGTCACAGTGAAATGTTTCAGTTTGACATTATAATTGAAGCAAATACATCACTAGCCTCTTAAACATAAAATCCACGCAAAAACCTTCCTTGTACTCAATTACTTGTATAGAAAATGCTCATACACAAACAGAAAGAGAGTGAATACTGAATTCCAAGTACGTGCCTACAGTTAAAAACTCTTCTAATCTTTCTCCTTAGCACTCCCGATACAACGACTGCGCCAGTTTACAAATAAACGTGATTTTTTACACATATGTTTGCGTTGTCGGTGTTAAGTGTGGTTTGTTCGAAAAAGGAAACTTAAATCTAACAACTCTACAATTGAACAATAATAAATTTGCATAAAATTTAGATACACTTATAAATTTCAGTTTAAATAATATTTATAAAATGGCATTTGATTATTATTAATTGATTTTTTTTCTTTTCAATATCTTATTTTTAACGTTAGTAATACAAAGCTGGTGTTTTTTTCTTTTTCTTTTTCTTTTATTTTTGTCTTTCGTTAATAGTTGAATTTGCAAATTTGTGATTCAAGATATTATCGCATGTTATTTTTCCTTTGTCCACTTTTTTTCCAATGTTAAATTATTCAGACACCTGAACTTAGAAAGAGGTTTATAATTAGGATTAACTCATAGAAGAGTGATTTGTTGAGGCAGTTTTTCAGTAGTTGCGATACTTTCGTCGTACATTCGTTGCCTTTTTTATACGTTGCCGACGTTTACTTGCACTTCACTACTTCCGTGGCCCCTTGATGGTATGCAACTCCTCAATGCCTCATAGCGTAAATGTGACTGCTCACAGACAACATAGTGGCTTTTACATATTCTTCAATTGTATCTGAGTATTGTAAAATAACCTCGTGGAATAAAAACTTGTATCAAAGAGCCACCTTAATGATTACCTACTTTCATCTTTCTAGTTTTGGCTAAGTGACTTCGTAAGCAGTGGCGGCTCGTGAGCCAAATGCTGAGAGGGGCACACTCCTCCGGGGGCTCAAAATTTTTTAACATTTCGTGTATTTTAGTGAGTTTTTGAGGCAATCTAGAGACCATTATGACTCACTAATACACAAAACAATCTCTAACTCGATTAAATCAACTTCAACTAGGCCTATTTACATTAAAATAATTCACTCATGATAAATCAACTGGTCACCAAAACAAGGTATTTTGCAACACTGCAACACCAAGATTATACGGCTTCTCGGCGCGGCGATGTCAACTCACTAGATACGTCGTTCTGCGCATGCTCGAGCACAAGCTTGGACGCGTTATAGCACCAGTAGCCCCCACCACTACCACTCTTCATATATAACTGCATGGTGTTGGATTGGGACGTTCTGGCCAGCTCCCCACGGCTACAAATACGAACTTCTCGCTCTATTTTTTGGTGTTTTTCCTACATTTTCGATGTATTCGATTGAAAAAATACTTTGGTTAATTAGGTGTATAATGATAATTGAATGGGTATTCATTTTTTTTCTTTTTCTTAATCTTTGGGAGGGGCGGCGTCCGAGAGTCCTTATGGGCCAGCCGCCACTGTTCTTAAGGGATGATAATAACCCATAACAATCCAAGCCAACCTCCAATTTGAACTCTGAACCACTGAGATATATCAAGAATATATTCCCGAAATACCCTGTGCATGAGATAAAGTTTCTTATAGCGAAATTAACAAAAATAGATCAACCAAGAATATTACAACATCCTTGCTCTCCATCTCCTCTTGGCTCGTCTTATCTCAATTAACACAGAGGGCGAGCCCATGCGAAAGATAAAACCATATTCCTCAGAAAAGATAAAACTCAGAAGAATAGAGGCACTTACGATGTGTTTCCGATATTGGCTTCATACGTCTATCGCAATTATTTCCGCGGCAGTTTTTGCAATCACACTTTACGTGCATTTGTACTTATAGCAGACACTTTATTGATAGCTAATGACTTCCATTATCACTCTCACTCCTTACGTTAGCGGTAAGGGGATCAGGTCGGTGTGGTAGTTAGAGTGTTGGTTTCCCACCCCATGGGATCCGGTTCAAATCCCGGCGGTGGCAGAAAATTTTCAGAGCCAACCCGATCCCTGCTTGAATGCTATGTGGAGGACATTTCAAGCGCAACACTCCGTCCGTCGGATGGGACGTTAAGCCGCGGTCCCCCTGACGCCTTTCGAAATGAGCAGGCTAATGCCGACGCCGGGTTTCTCTCCACCCTTCCTTTTCTTAGCTGTCGGTCGCCTCCTCCAAATACCATACCACCATCACGTTAGAGATAAACTCATCCCGAGGATGTATTTGGGCCATTTTTATAGCCAACTGGCCAAGGCTATTCCCAAAGAAGCCGATTAGCGGAAACGTTTTTAACATGAATGTATGGGTCAGATTAAGAAAAACACTGGACGGCATGAAAATCGGCCCAGATACCATTCCTGCTAATTCCTATGTAATACGACATCCAGAATCCGAATATGACCTCCATTTTTCCCATCACCCACCATTTTTGGGGGAGCCCCCCTCCTATTTTTCATCGTTTTTCGATAATTTTTCTAAATGAAAGAGGATTATTTTCGCATTTACATTCCTTCTAAGGGTTTACAAGGTTGAAAAATTCTAAAGCACTTATGGTAAGGAGGTAGATTTAGGGGGCATTAGCTCCCGAAAATTGTATAAAAAAGCATTAAAAATTTTCGATTTTTCCTTTTTTTGCAATTTTTCACGTATTTTCTAAATTTCACAGCTTCCATTTTATCTCATCCTTCCTCGAATGATGAAAATATTTAGCAAAAAGAAATAATAGTAATAAAAAAATATTTTGCTTCATAATGTGGCAGCAATAATTAACATATGTAGCAATAGTTCGGACGATTCGCTTTACTACGCTGGCGCTCGCAATTACAGGTGTGGACAAACTGTATATGCTAATTTATAAATTTTACTTTGGCTGCCAATTTGGCAATCAGGACAAGAATTAGACTCCGAGGGTTTACTGCCCTACTTGTCACTTGTGACTTTGTAGTTCGACCAAATGGCTCAAAGGTACGCGTAAATCATTACCATTTGCTGTAACCATGCTTTGATCCTCGCTGTCTTCTCACGGATTGTTACTTTTGTATGGCTTCTACCGTCGGGTTCCCCTGCAAAAGTAAGCATATAATTCATTTTCCTAATATCCCTTCAGCAATAAGACCAATTCCTCATAAGGAATCAACATATTTCAACATCTGCTAATACACATCATTACTAACGTAAGTCGACAATCCTAAGATTGGTTAGACGCTACTCTCCCCACTGCTAGTCTTTACATTGGGGCATATTTCTTTTCTTTTACATACTTTACAATCTGTCATATGCAACTTATTCGTCCCTTGCCCTTCTTCCCTTCCACCTGTCCATCTACGATTGTTTTCATCTAATTGCCTCATACTGTGGCCGGCTAAATTTTTCCGTCTTCTCCATGAGATTTTTTTAGGAAAATTCTCTGTTCTCCCACTCTGCTTAGCACTTCCTCACTACTTACTCGATCGGTCCATTTTATCTTCATCATTCTTCGGCCTCACCACATTTCGAATGCCTCCAACCTTGACTTCTCCGCTGCTGCTAACGCCCAAGCCTCGCTCCCAAAAAGAAGCATGCTGCATGTGTCGCATCTGATGAAATGTCTCCTAACTACCATGCTTCTATTCTCAGAGAGTTTTTAGGGGGGCCTCCCTTTTATCCCATACGTCTTAGTACTTCCTCATCACTTAAACACCCGTTAGTAGCGAATTCTCTGGGCGCGCTCACACCGAACCTGCAAGCTCTTCTTCTGGCTCCAGGGGCCGCTCTTAAATCCGGAGTAAAGATAACTGATAACTTCAGGCTTTACTTTGTGAAACCTCTCCATATTGGAAATAAAGGAATAAAACTTTGTAAGGTTCACTTTTATCATTGCTTCTACTAAAATTCCCCAAGTGGCCCATGTCCTTCGGGGAATTCATTAACCCATGCCCGCACCATCCACAGCCGTACTCAATGCCCTACCATAGACTATTGTGATTTGGATAACTCAATGTACCCCTCTAATCCTCTCTGTCTTCCCTAACACCGCTACCTTCATTAGCTCTCGTCTCCTCACCCACTTTAGCCCCGCCCTCCCCTCACTGCTCAGATACCTATCCTCACAGGAAAAACCCTCGTCCCAAATCAAGACTGCCCCTTCCCCCCCTCCATTCCCTGCTTAACCCCCACCCCCGCCTTCTCAACCAGCCCATTCCCTTCCGATAGATGCCCTTACTGTCATATGTATGTATAAATATAAGATGCATGTCAGATCAGTCGCCTGAAGATGTGACTACATTACGAAATCCGGGTCGTGTCCATATTAATATAATAGTGAACCTTACAAAGTTTTATTCCTTTATTTCCAATCCGGTGAAAAGAAATTATGAACAAAAATTATTAGTACGGAGCAATTAAGAGAGAATTAAGATTGTGGTACCCACACGTCTATGATGGCGTTCATAGAAAACCTAAAGCCTGCAGATGATTTCAGCGTTGGATTTGGATGTAACGGAATAGTAGCGTGAAAGTTTTGGAGCGCAGAGTATCGTCGTCATTAATTTATTTTGATTAACGCACTTTATTCCCACATTTTTTTAAATTCAGACCGTGAGTCATGGAATAAAACATCTCGGGACTGAAAATAACGTGGACATAATACGAAATGGGATGCAAAACTCGAATAAAAACTCCGAGAGAGCCAAGAAACTACTCCATTCCAATATCATGTGTGTGACAGTTCGCGGATAGTTCTTCAGAAGAGCGATAAATGGCGTCAAGGCTGTTCTAAATTTGTCATCAACTTCCTAATGCTGCGAAGCTAATTTTTTTTAACCGTTTAGCAAATGTATTGCTAAATCTTATTGCTTACTGGCCTTAAGCAATATACTTTATGAGTGATTAGGATTAGGAGAAACAAATAGTCGGAACACACAGTTTTCTATCCGCGTATTGTATTTCTGCATTACATAATGAATTTGGTCCGAAAAATTATGACCGCCCTATTCATTTCCCATTGCACTGCTTGGACGTCAAATAGAGACTCAACTCCCAACCTATCCACTGCATCAAACGATGACGTGAAAGAATAATGTTATCTCAAACAAGATATCGCCGGAATTCTTGAGAGTCCCCCTGTAATATCAATATTTAGGTACCATATCCAAGTTGAGGGGAATACAGAGATAAAAACTCCCACAATCCATCGGAAGCGTCTATTTCAACGTTAGGAATGCGACTTGGATAACTTAATGTAACGGATTTACCTAAAGAAATTTAGCCGAAAGCTTACGCCAATTTGCGATATTGGCATGACAGACCTATAGGCGATATGACTATCAAAAACAAGACTAAAAATTAGTTACATCAATACTACCACTCATCATTCGGATTTGAGGTTGTCAGGAACAAAATAAAATATCACAAGTTCAAAAACGAACTAAATTATTTGACACGCATCATGACACCCACCTAAAAGGTACCACCATAAGCAGCATCCTCAAAATAGGATTACCTCAAAATACCTCAAATTAGGATTATCAAACCGATTCCTTTGTCTTTAATTTTTCTTTGAATGCAAATGAGACAGTGCGCGCCGATACCTTTAGCGCGTCCACGAGACGATTATTCCACCACGCCATAAAATGAATCGCTTCATTACACTCAAATAATCGGTAGCGATTCGGTACAGAATCACATGATCCTTTGCCGATCTTCTCACCCACAGAAACACCGCGTCAACGATAACGATAATGGAAAATAGACCCGGCAGCATAAGTTCTTCAGCACACGATTATTTTGCTAACCAATTAATTGGCTCATAATCGGTTCATAATTGTCTCAGGAATCGTGTGCTTGTTTCAATCAAGAATTCGATTATTCACCGATTCTCCCCATAATCAATTATTTAGACCTAATTTTTTTCCTGAATTGATTATGCTTGAATTTTATCATATGATATCTACGATTAATCAATTACGGAAAGTTTTTCCCTATCACTAATGTCGGACGCCTAGTGGAAATTTTATGTCTCGCGAACACCGCCGGGAGCTATAAAGTCCACGCATGCGCACGGCGGCTTTTCTACCTTAATTTCGAGCATTTTGCAGCCGGAGTACGTTTTTTTATGACATGTGTTCCTCAAAAACGTCAACACAACGAGATATTGACGAATAGCTCGATGCGGAAAAACTTTTGGCAATGGTTGAGGCAAGGCCAGTGATGTAGGACCTGTCGAGGAAAGATCACCACAATCAGGATGCGATTGCAAACGGAAGGCAGGACATCGGCAAGGAGTTCAATGTTTCAAGTCAGTTGGATTTTCAACTTATTTATGTTTATCCCTATGTTTTTTCTCAGGGATAATTAGGTAAAGTCAGGAAAATCAAATCATATTTTTGACATACATATAATTAAATATGTTTATTGTATAGTGATTAATATTCAAAAGGTGAAAAAAGGACTGTATAGGAATTTAGTGCCCCCGAATGGTACTTTTAAAAAAATTCGGAGAGGTCAATGCCATGGCGAGCTGGCGCGTGATCTCTTAGGCAGGTTCTCCTGGATGTCCGAAATATAGACGTTCCTTTTTACTACTGCCAACAACGGTCTCCTCGTCTCGAGGATCAAAAAAAAGAGAACCTCTTGCCCTCTTACGGCGAACACACACCAAAAAACAAAAGTAAAACAAAATGCACCGCTTGGCGGCAAATACGAAGAAGTTTACCGAACATATAGTAATGAATATTATGTACCTTAAATTATCATGGTTCGAAATTTATAACTATATACATATTTTTTACAGCTTAATATCCCCCTTTTCGCTATTGGGGCGAACCCAATGCTTCCTTTCTGCAGACGCATCCAACATTTGGATTAACCGCCATAAGCACATGGTAACAAAAAGATCTTTTTCTGAATTCATCTTCTTTAAAAACAGGGTGAACGTGCAATTAGTTATTTTTCTCCACTCGATTCAAAATGTCTCTTTGTCGTAAGTTACCGCACACTGGAGGAGCAAACTGTCTAAATGCTTCCAACAAAGTGTCTCGTGACTCTTGCTTCAGACAGTTCGCTCCTTCGATGAGTGGCCGGCCTCACTCCCCCAACTAATCGCTTTTATCTCCGTGGAATCCTCCCTAAAACAAAGTCTCGCGGCGTATCAAAGGTATGACAACCTGTCTCAGTCTACGCGCAGAGAAAATATTTGGGTAATGCAAATTGGTGACGTCATTATAAGGCCAAAACAAGGTTCCCATTTATTTTGCTTTTTAAACCCTCGTATCTGTGCTATCTATAACAGACACTTTGTTAATTCTACAATATGTATATATTTTTTTTTTGACCGGTTATGGCTGTTACACCATTTTACAAATACAGAAAATAATATAATACTTGATAATGGTGTATCAGCCGAAACCGGTCAAAAATTTTAAATCTTGCTAGATTTAAGTCTAGCTTCCAAGTACTCCACCATATTTGACCGTACCGCACCGTACTCCAGTACTTCGTTTATGACAGCGAGATCCTTTTCTAATGCCAATCCATCGCAATGACCATATATTTCTCTGAACACAACTACATCATATGCGAAGAGGCGGATTTGGCTCGTGATCGCGGTGGTAATGTCAATATTGCAACGAAGGAAAAAAATTGGACCTATAACACTTCCTTGTGGTACAGCTGAGGAAACTTGAATAGTATCCGATTTAACTTCATCCAAAACAACCCTCTGTGCACGATCGCTTCAGAAATCCTTGATCCAACCTATTACGAGCTTATCTATTCCGTATGCTTCCAACTTTTGAATCAGCTTTAAATGCGGAACCTTACTGAATGCCTTTTTGAAGTCTAAAGATATCGCCACGCGTGGAAAACAACGTGTCTTACTTACTCAATAATCTTTTGCGGAAAAATGCCATATCCTTTTCATCGACTTAACTACTAATAGTCTGGTGCTGCTACTGTGCCACACATTTTCATGATCCTTCAATTTAACGTATTTATTTAACCATCCTCTAACATGTTGCTCCGGCGAAAGCCACTGAATATTGCAAGTAATGCTTTGCCATCAGTACAACGCGACCATGTCACCCAACGGAGAAAATATTTGGCCCGTGTGGCTCCGTGCTTGCCACAGTGTTTTCGGCGACTGGACTTATCAGCACGAAGGGAGAAATTGGCGGTTTAGAGTGCGCCTTGAGAGTGACGTGATAGGAAGGAAGAGTGGGAGTTGAGGAGATAGCACAGCGCCGAGGGTGTAAACCCAGGACGCCATCTCCGCCTCCGCACACAGATTATCCCGAGTGCTCGAGGGAAGGCGTCCCACACCGCAGCCCAAGAATTCACACAAGCCATCGAAAACGTACGTAAAAGAGATTTCTTCACTCATTCCTAGCGATTGATAACCGAACGCCATTATCGCTGAATCGCCACTAAAATTCATGTCCATTTCGTATCCAAACTGACCACATTTTCATAATCGCAAGGTTACATGAGTCTTAGAATTATATTCACCATCGTCATCAATCCCAAGATTGGTTTTACGAAAGTCTTCACTCAATTCTAATAACATCTAACCCTTAACGCCTAGATCATTTTCTTCTTTTCATCCTTTGCCACCTGTTCTACGTACGAGGTATGTTCAGAAAATAACTTCATCTTCTTCCTCTGCAGCTATTGCCATTAGGGGTCGTTGATCTTTACTGATAAACGGTTGTCTTTGATGGTGCTTCTTCGCCAAAAACAACAAAAAGTTCAGTAACGCATTCTTGCTGGGCGAGGCTTCGTCGAAAGTTATAGAAAACTATGGTGCGGTACTGTTCATGACTTAATTCCATCTCGTACAGCGACTTGGGAACTTTGACACGCCACCGTTTTAAAACTGTCGGGGCGATCTTAATGAAACTTTGCATGGTCATTAACGAACTCAAAAGGTTGTTTGTAAACACCATTTATAGTTGCTAGGTGATAAGGAACGTTCTATTCCCGACACTTAAAAAGCTACCATCGTATTCCCATAAGAGGTCGCTGTCCCTTACTAGTCGCCTCCGACTCACTCTAATATCCCTTTCAGTGAAACTCTACTCCCTCAAATCATTCTCCACACAATCTTCTCTTTGCTCTTCCCCTCGTTCTCTTCTTCCCTTCCGCATTATTCATTTTGATTTCTGTTCCTCGCATGCTCTTCATCCCTTCTTAAAATATACGACCGAACAATTGCATCCTTCTCTCTTACACCTTAATTAATATACCAACCACTCCTACCATATCCCTTATTCTCTTATTCCTAATCCTATCTCTTCTTTTTTTCAATCGTTCATTTCAGCATTCTCCGCCACATCCATTCTCTTTTCGTGGGCTCTCTAAACAGGCCAGGTTTCACTGCCATGTGACAGTGCTCGCAAAGGTTCTACGAACGAAAAAAAAGAAACTTCGTGCTTTCACATGAATATTCACACATTTACACGACTATGGTTTCAGCGTTAGACGTCATCATCAGGTGAACTCTACAGAGGTCCATCAAATCATTTTATACCAAACTTGGAGGGGGAGGGAGGAAGGTAACAAGGTTTAACGGATTAGTTAACAGAGATGATGGAGGGGAAAGAACTTGGTCATACAGTAGAAAGAAGTTAGGGGGAGGAGGCTTAGGTTTCTAATTTCTCCATGAGTTCAGAAAATAACGGGAACTGATTTTTTTAAATTTCTTGAGAGCTTGGAGAGTCCGATTGTCAATTTTTTATTATCTAAGCACATATTGCCCTGAAGAATGATTAAAATTTTATCTAAATACATATATAGTTTACTTTGTATGAGGTAGCCGCTGAGATTAGACGTGTTTTTATTGGTGATTTTCGGCTCACACTTCATTGCTTATTCGTCCTTTTGGAGAAAAACTATACCGTAACGATGCCCCGGCCTCCATATTCGCTCAGAAACACATGCATTCTAAATTTATTGTGATATTTCACCGGACATGGCTTCGTGTGACATTTTCCCATTTCCAAAAATACAGGGAACCTTAACGCTTTCAATGCTGACCATGTAAAACTCATAATCATCCCCCTTCCGTTTCTTAATACGAATTGCATGCATGGATGCCAATAGAGCTGGGAAAAATAATTTTAAAAATTCCTTGGCTCTAATTTGTTAGCTATGAATTTTTTTTATTTATGACGTGATATCACATTACCCGCACAGCGGGAAATGCACGTGATGCGGGTTGCATAATGTCGGCTTTTTTTCCCCGCGCCACCGTTTTCGTTCAATTTTTTTTCTGGGCTATGCACAAAATAAATACGAGGAAAATGAATTTATAATGTTCTAATGGTATCGCCATTGATATTTTGCCACTGCCATAGGAAATTTTTGGTTTAGATGGATGTAATGCAGATTATGAGTACGAGGAATCGCCGTGATCATCTGTTTGATTCGGTTGGTTATTCCGCGCAAGATATTTCGGCACATTCCTTGTACAAGTAATCGTAAGTATCGGGGTAGGGTTCTATAATATTGAATAATTTCTACATTTCCTTCTCAAGCTACTATTCTCGCCACAAATTCCTTTACTCGTTTCTTGTTTTCAGCTCCGATACCTTTCCTCCCATACGACCACCCGTAAGCATCAGATATTTAACAAAAATGGTTTTCATATACCATTATGTATTCCCTTCGCTGTAGGTCCTGGAGATTGGCGGTACTCCGCTTTCGAGATTATTTTCCGACGGTGTATTAGGGTGTCTCTTGACGTGCACCACTCCTGCCGACTGTTCTGAGGTTGGAGGGCGTAAGGAGATGAAGCGAGGGGTGATAGTAAGATTTAGTCGGTCCGCTTGTAAGAACTAGGAATAGCTTTCTATCGGCCGTCGTTTTCGAATCAAAGATGACATAAAAATGAAAATAATCGCTGACAGAGGTAAACCGCAGGTCCGAACCTAAGATTAATTATGGTAGATAATTTTTTTGGTGTCTCGTGATGTGACCCATTGAATTTTCTTATCTTCAACTCAAGATTTTCAAAAGACCTTTCCCCCACTCTTCTTAGAACTTCCGCATTACTCGCACGATATATTCGTTTAATCCTCATCATTCTCCAATATTAACACCACATTCCGAAAGTTTCCAACGCCATCATCATCGCAAAATCGCAAATATTATTCATGTACAATTCGAATTCACACTGTCCATATTTTCAAATTGGCACGGCCACGTGAATCGTAGAAATGCGTTAATTTTTCACGTAAATTAGATGAGAATATTTTGGTAACTCAGGACTAACAGACTTTTCGTTAAAGCATAATGTTAAACTTTACTTTTTACGGAACTACTACGAAGTAATGAGCTGATACAAATTGACGCAGTACCTCTTAGCCTTAAATCTTATATTTTACGGAAACATTGAACGTTTTGTTCATTACAGTGGAGTTATACTACTAAAAATAATACGTTTAATCGGAACATCTGCTTGATTCGGACACCTTGTAGAAGAAATATTTTTCACAGAAGATTAACCTTTTGTTTTTTACGGTACATTTCTCTTGTTTAATACTTAGGCCTTAAACATAGAACTCCTTTGCACGAAAAGCTATATTGTAGCACATAATATGAGCTATAAACTACGAATAATCTATGCATTAAACAAAGTCGAAAATCGTGTTACACCATTCATAACTCGAGAACGGCTGTACCGACTTTAATGATATTTGTTTTTTTTTGGATTCGTCTCTTGTCAGCCCCAAATAATAGAATAAACATTAAATAACAGTAAAAGTTCGCGAAAAAAAATTATCTTGATCTCAGGGGTATTTTTTAAGGAGTTGGTAACAATGCAAGAAGTGTCAAGTCGGTCAAATATAATGGATAGGTTTTTACCGATTTAATGACTGAGCTTCGTAGCAATATTCAAAACATTTTATTATTTAAACCTATTAAAAATATTAAAATAATATTTATATCAGTTAATTGGAGCGAAGCCCAACTCGAGTTGAGTCGTAAAAAGACACGTTACTACCGAGTATATGAACAAGCAGTTGTTGACTATCAGTTATGGCCGTGTTCCTGTCGACAAATCGAGGTGATTGATTTCAATCCCCAGGAATAATAGCAATTTCATTGCATCGAAATATGAGCTACTCAACAAAGTGTTCATGATTGATATGATGATTGAACATGATTGATATGATGATTGAACATGATTGATAACCACAAAAATCAAAACTGATTTTGTGAGCGAGCAATTTTGGCGGCTAAAAATACGGATGACTCCGTAATTCATGATCAAATCGTTGGTACTCTGCATTCACCTAAATTTAGTATTCTATCTGCTTAAATATAATTTTCATATTATATTATAAAAAAGAAAAAGATTATTAAAATAAGTACTGCCGATCTTGATTGATTAATGGAGTAACTAAATTTTTCTTTGATTATTAGGCGGTGCGAAGTTCGCCGGGTCAGCTAGTATTCTATACAAAGTAAATTACGGTAGTGGCGACTCCCGAACGTGCCCGGCGCGCCTGTGAGTTATGTCTCTTTCAGGTTACGATTGTCAGAGCGATCGTCCTATCGATAGTTGGCCGAACTAGCAGTGTGAATGCATGTCCGGACAATAGTTACTTTAGTTCCGAACGTTGATGGTTAGGCGCTGAGGGACCGACAGAGGAAGCGACAAGAGAAAGACGAAAAGTTCGTGAAGCTCTCTTCGCTCTACATTTTTCATGGATTTATCCAAGCAAGGAAGAATATGGACGGAAGAAAAATTATTCGTTAAATTCAATTTGAACACAGTAATATCTTGACTCTGCATACCTAAAAACAGCTTTGCTGACCGTCAATTTCTTGTTCACTTTAGATGTCAGCACTAGAGGGCAGCACAGATTTTAACCATCGTTGTGTGAACGCACGATAGTTCAAACATCGCTCGGACGATCGTAATCTGAACGAGGCATTATCATCGTAAGTGCGGTGCGAAGATGGGATGGAGCGATTACAGTGCTGCCAATTCACGCGTTCCTATGCCGCGAACGATGCATGACTCATTGACCGATTCAATTGAAGATCAAACGGCTCTTATCCTGTGCATCTCTTATCGATTGTAGTCATTTTCGTTCGGAAATACAGAATAGCCCCTCCGAGGGGTGGCATGAAATGGACGGAAAAGGTAAAAACAAATTCAGTTCAAGTGAAAGGCTGCAAGCAATCGAGTAAAAATTAAACGACGCAGAATCACAAGTAGACGTAAGTCTAAGGAACAAATCGCCCCAGTTATATCCGCAATTTCCTCGTGAGATAATTTTTTCAAAGTTGCATTCCCAATCCTAACGTTGAAATGAACGCTTTCGACGAATTGCAGGAGTTGTTATCACCGCATCCACCTCAGCTTGGATATAGTGCCTAAATATTGACATTACGGTGGTAATCTTAAGAATTCCGATGATATCTTCTGTTGAGATAACTATATCGTGAAGTTTCATTCGGAAATACCGACTTACACCTATGAAAGTTTGAAATTAACACTCCTGTGTCTTGAGGCCTTTTTACACGGGGTGCGGAATTGCGCAGGTTAGAACTGCATTGATTTCTAAAATGGCGTGGAATTGCAGGAATGTATGAACAAAATTATAGCAGTGGTTGTTTTACCATATCACGTCCACGCATTCTCGCATGTGTTCTAGCAATTCACAGCTTTACACGACGCAATTTTGACTGTGCCTTCGTACATACGTCAGATTGTGCAAGTACGTGCCCCGTGTAAAACGGCCTTTAGTCCGCTTTGTTCTACCTTCACTTATTCAAACCAGGGTCCATTCATTAACTAGAAAACCTTGAAAACTAGATTAAAACCTTGAAATACACGCACTCCTTCCTTAATATCATTTTTTTAGGCACACACTAGAGGTGTGTCTTTCATGAATGAATAGTTCAAATGTTCGTTAGTTCGTTCAAAATCGTTCAATTCATTCATTAACGAATCGAGTAATGCATAGTAATCCGAATCCGCCGAGCATATATTGTTGTTGATGAACGATTTATATTTAGCGAATTCATAATGAGGTAGATTTGGATTTTTTTTCAATTGACGGGGAATCACAAGGGATAACAGAGATTTACCTTTGTTTACCATTTATAAAAGGGGTTTTGGATGGTGGAAATGGAGAAAGGTTGTCGAAAGGAATCTATTTTTATCACCGTGAACTGATTTTTACTTAATGCGGTATTCATTCAACTTTAATTGAAATAAAAAAAACACTGATTCTTAACTGAACTTTCATTCGTGATGAAATCAAAAGCACTATAGGATCCAATTCACATGCGTCATAGACTAATGGATCCATATAAATCCAAATAATAGAGTATCTCTATGATTTCTTTCGACATGATTGATTGGAAGACTCGCATTATTGTCATGAATCAAATCATCTGAGTCGAATATTCGAAATAAGCATTAACTATATCTACACCATTGTAAAATTATAAAAAATATTATAGATAATTACTCGAGGGCAACGTAGCATCTTGCGCCAGCACTAAATAAACACGTTCAATGACGATGAAATATGAAGTCTGGTTATTTAAATAATTATTATAAACCAATAAGAATAAAGAATTCGCTATAAAATAAATTAAATTCATGACTATAAGGAGTCTTTCAGTAGCTAGTAAGAGTTACAGAGTCCACATCTGAAAATAATTCCAACTAGAATTGCCAATAGTCATTTATGGCAACGCGAGCTGCATGCAAACTTTTAATGATAAAATATATACAACAAAAATGTTTTACACGCTGCTTTTATGGAAAAAATATTCTCTATTGCTGTTATGCTTCAGAAAATTTCGGAAATTTTTGAAGATGGATGGATTTCTTGAGATATTGCCCGTTACCTATTTAAATCCAAAAATTCTATTTTTTTTAATTTTTCATGTTACAATCATTAATAAGTGTGCAACACAATAGTGGAGGTATTTATGTGTTTTTTAATGCATACCCTTAATATGTGTAAGTAATACATTTTTTTCTGAAGTTTGTTCCAGCAGCATTTTCCGTAACTGGTGGCAGTAAAAAAATTCCAAATTTGAGGCATTTGGTGATTTTTAAACAATTGTGAAATATACATAACTTTTCCCAATTAACTCTTTTTAAATTTCGTATCTACTAATTAGAAACAATTATTAAACTATATTTCAAATAAATAAACAGATTCTAGCATAATTACTGTTCAAATTATAGACATTATGTATATTATGAATAATAAAATTATGAACACTAATAATAGACATCATATTTAACTTAAATTAAATTATTGACTGTTTCCTCCGAATCGCCAGAATGGCGATTTTTGCACTTTTTGTAAATGGCTGTAACTTTATGAAAAATTATCGGAGAAAATCAAAAGTGGCCGAGTTTTAAAATCATTCATATAGGTCTACGAAATATTCTTCTTCGAAAAATATCCATGATCACGCACTTTCCATCTTGGTCTGCATGAATTTGAATGGAACGGCCTTAGGCGATATTGGAGTGATTCTCTCTTTTACGGTAGCATAGCAACCACAAACTTGTCAGAATGTCACAGTATGTGGCTTTGGACCCGAATACCTCGTTTACTACACCCATTCACACTATTAGTATTCACACCAAGTACAATATTCCTGGTTTCTTCAATCTAGCTCATGAAATTTACAGGGCTGACTCGTTGTTTACCCAAAGAATATATTTTCAACGCAAAAACGGTTAAGTATCTAAATTTGTCCCACGCTCAAGCAATCATGTTTATTTGAGCATATAAAAATTTGCACATCCCTCAATTCGATACCCAAAAAATTATGATATCGAAAAAAATATAATTGGCATAATATTTCTGACAAGTATTTGGAAAACTTACACGAAAAGGTGCTTTTTTGTGTTTTTAAAAATGGAAGTGATGGAAAAACGGTAACAAAATCAAAATATGCACAAATAATCAATTTTAAATGCACATTTCACTGTAATGTATGTACTTCATAAAAAAAATCACACCTACCTTAATTTTAAATGCTTTTGGAGTAAATTTTGAATATGCTGTCGTGAAAGAAGTCAACTTGGATTTTCAAAAGTTTCTCTCTTCACTTCAAAGGCATCTGGCTGGTCTGAAAAAGAGCATCCAGAGATGTAACGAAATCAGAATACTTTATCACAAAAAAATTCCATCAAATTTTTCTGCGAACAAAAAAAAACATTTTTGGCCAGTTTCAGTCCACTGTACGCCGCTAAATTTTCTGTTACTGTTCAGGAAATGGTAGGAAAAGAGAATATGGGAATACGGAAGAAGATCGTATATGAATCAGTAAATAAGCTGGCGATAAGTATGATCTCACCGACTCACTATCTGGATAGCCTCTTGGACAGATTTTGGATCCATGGACAGGTGGTGAGTTAATCTTTCATATATCACACGATGATCAGTAACAAACTCGAGAAACCCATTAGTTGACATATTTTACTTGAGGTAAACACATATGAGAATGGGTGTTTGATGTCCTCACTTCATACGATTTTGTTCTTTCCCGGCGAATGATACTGGTAAAATCTTCTTGGGGTTTTCACCGGATGAGTTGTTTGTTGGTCTACACGGTGGAAACCCGAGAAGATTTCACCATCCCCACTCCAGTAACGACATACCTGGCAGCATATGCCATTCAGCACGAGCAATCTCATTTTTTGTTGCCTCTTGGAATAATTGATAAATTCAGTTGGAAGTACTTGGTAAGATTACAAATAATTAGGGATGGACGGATCCAGGATTTTTTTCGGATCCGGTTTCGGATCGGATATTTTCGGATCCAAATGCATTTTCAAATTCCTGACGCTGAGGTTTCCCCGATGATTGTTCAATCTCTAGGGAAAAGTGCCAGTCGTATTTTGCCTTTTTTTATTTTCCATGGCTGAAATTCTACTACGTAACCTCTGCGAGAGCTTTCAAAGAAAACGGTTCATGAGTAGAACAAGAATCGCATGCGACGGCGCATTCGAAGATAGAATCGGAACTCTTTCCACCATTATAGGGCGTTGCATTCACTGAAGCTATTATTTAAAATTTCGGATCCAGATCCGATGTCTTCCGCGACTTTGGATCCGATGTATCCAATGAAGGGCAATATCCGCGGATATTTGGATCCGAGGTATCCGATCCGACCATCCCTACAACTAATTGAATACTTTGACATTAAAAATACAACAAAACACACTGTACATTTCATGTTGGCCGATCTGGGTTTTGGCCACTGGAGGCCATTTTCTAACTAGAAGATAAACAACGTTCAAAAAGCCGGAGACGATATTTCATGCAACTTCATACGCTTGCAGAAAGCGTATTTTCTCAGGCCAAACTAACTCCAATCTCCCGTCTTTCGTCTATGTGCCGCCATTATCTGTCCTTCCTGAGAGCATGTTCTTCTCAGGCCAAATTCTGACGAGGAATATCCAAACACATAACATCGTAAAGAAGGATTTGATGTCTTCCCGGCAAACTAAAGCAATAAATCTTTCTCAGACTTCCGATCGCGTCAGACCCTCCATTAGGGCGGATCGCAAAAATCGATTTTTTTCAAATCCATCTGGCCCAATGAAAAAAAGTTGTGGGACCGATCAAAAATAAGGCCTGAAAAATTTGAGACCTCTACGTGAACCCCTGACCCTCGCTCAAATGCAATTTAGGGGGGGAGGGTCAAAATTCGAAAAATATAATATTTTTTGGTCATTCCCTATAGATTTTGCCGAGTTACTGCCCTTTTAGATCAAACATTTCGTGCATTTTGACGTATCTGCCACCGTTTAGCCACAAAATGCTTAATTTGAGTCCGCGCCCGCGAAGAAAATATTCCAACGCCCACGTAGCGTCGCGGATACAAGAGCAGCAAGCCGATCCCGTCCCCTCTCCGCTCGCTTCTCCCCCTCCAACGCCTCGAATGCTGCAAAATTCATCCCGCGGGTGCTGCTAAGAGGGCGTTCATCTTTGATAATATAAATCAGAAGATGGTAAGAGGTAAAAAGCGAACCGTAGTGAGACGACTTGTCCCTTATTCGGCGCCTCGTCGGCGTTAAACAAATCGATATTACCAACTTTTAGAGAAGTGATGAAATATTTTTAGATCTGCGAACGCAGGAAAGGAGCCTATGGTCTATGAAGACGCCTCTCGAGTGGCTATAAAGGTGTGCGAACTGTGGTGACGCGCTTCTCTTCCATTATGAATGTGACTAAATGGATTTAGCGGTACCACAGGAAGGACTATAACTTAAGGAAAATTAGAATAGACCAAAAGTAGGGTCTCATTGAAGTATAAAACTCAAACAATTTTAAAGGAACATTTTAAATTATGCGAAATTTTTGCGTGTAAGTGCAAGGAGGAGCATAAGTTTCCCCCAATGAAGAAGTATTTTGAGAGACAAGCTGACGAAAAGGAAGATGATGGCTGCTGGATTGAATCCTAAAGAAACTCGACAACTGAGGGAAAAAAAGGAATCATCGCAGAGCGATGAGTCACTATCGTTAATTCTTGTACGGGGAAATAGTATCAAAAATTTTCTTCATCAATTCATCCGAAGAAAATTAAACTGGCGAGAAATTAGCCGATTTGTATCCCTACTTTCCTCATAAAATAAACATTAAGGACTGTAAACTCAGATTGGAACTTCTTCGGGTAAAATGCGTCTGCCAACTGTGATAGAGGTATATGCAAGAACCAAGCAACAGCAATGATCGTTCCCGCAACTTAAGCTGACGCAAAAGTCATAACTTCGTAAGATACATCAAAGCTAGTGTACCAGAATCACTTACGTAGACAGAAAAAGATGCTAATTACTGTGAATAAGAAAAGAGAGGTGTCATCAGAGGGCTCCATTTTATTGGAATGAAAGACTATACTTACTCTTGTCTGATGAAAAAAGGCAAGAGGACTTATCAATACAAGTTTAGAGGGGAATGTGTGGTGTTAGTTGAAGAAACAGGGTCCCACTTTTGGAGGTTTGCCTCCCCCGTCGGAGGATTAGCAAAAGTTATAAAATCTGCGATTATCGATTTCTTTCCGGGTGAAAAGTAGATACACAAAATTAAAAAGGATTTGATTATGATGGTACCAAGCGAATACCGCCCATCATCCCTTTGCTATAAGCATAATTCCAACATCCCTTGCAGTGTGGGTAAACTCTTCTCGGGATTCCCACCGGGTTAATTTTTCCATAATGGCCAACATTTCAAGCTCCGACTCGGGGCTCATCCTAAGGGATGAATTTTGTTGAACCCCGGAAAGAGTTTACCCACATCATTCGCCGGGAAAGCATCAAATCGTATTTCATCCCTTACAGTGGTCTATATGCTAATTGCACTATGTTGACTTGGATTTGCGACATAAACATTGGGAAGGTAATCTAGGGACCCAATTTGCGTTGCTGCAAGGATGCGTTTGGCGACCAATCCAAGATTTTTTAAATTGCTGGATTTTAATATCGACGTAAAGGACTACCAGCTGATGATATATTGGAGAGGTTCCTTCGGCTATATCTGAGCTTAGCGCTGTGTAAATTAAAAATCTATTGATGAACGTTCAAATTTGAATTTAAATATTCCTTTTATTATACATGCGGACGAGAGATTCGCGAAAGAATTCACCATAACTTTGTTGACAGCAGCGAAAGACGAGGAATGACTCTGACATAAGAAATACAGACTGGAAAGCAGATAATTGAGTAATTCTTTCGTGAATTTCCCTCACCGGACGATGCTGAAACATCAAATATTAGTAAGAATAACGAAGAAAGACGCACTTGGTGTGAATTTTGGTGCATTTGGGGCGTGGGAGAGGCGAGCGGGGAGGGGACGCGAGCGGCCTTCACCCAAAATCCATTTAGTCATAGCTGTCGGACAATACCGGAATAGAAGTGCATATCCTAAGTTCCCACACCTTCATAGCCACTCGAGAGGCGTCTTCATAGACCGTAGGCTCCTTTCCTGCGTTCGCAGATCTAAAAATATTTCATCACTTCTCTAAAAGTTGGTAACATCGATTTGTTTAACGCCGACGAGGCGCCGAATAAGGGACAAGTCGTCTCACTACGGTTCGCTTTTTACCTTTTACCATCTTCTGATTTATATTATCAAATATGAATGCCCTCCTAGCAGCACACGCGGGATGAATTTTGCAGCATTCGAGGCGTTGGAGGGGGAGAAGCGAGCGGAGAGGGGACGGGATCGGCTTGCTGCTCTTGTATCCGCGACGCTACGTGGGCGTTGGAATATTTTCTTCGCGGGCGCGGACTCAAATTAAGCATTTTGTGGCTAAACGGTGGCAGATACGTCAAAATGCACGAAATGTTTGATCTAAAAGGGCAGTAACTCGGCAAAATCTATAGGGAATGACCAAAAAATATTATATTTTTCGAATTTTGACCCTCCCCCCCTAAATTGCATTTGAGCGAGGGTCAGGGGTTCACGTAGAGGTCTCAAATTTTTCAGGCCTTATTTTTGATCGGTCCCACAACTTTTTTTCATTGGGCCAGATGGATTTGAAAAAAAAACGATTTTTGCGATCCGCCCTACCCTCCATATCTACCAACGCTTCAATGGGATACTTTTCCATCGTTCTCCGGGCTGATTGATGGTTGGTTAATCGACCCTTGCGGGTCGCAATAAAAACTCCTACCGAGTGAAATTCGCAGTCTGTCTTTTTTTCCCTGATGAAGAAATTTCACAAAATAACCCCCCAACACCGTACGTTTAGAAATACTGAGTTTGAAGTACGCGCTAATGAAAGACTTCTTCTGTTCACCCAGAGAGATCTGAATGATTTCGTCCGTGATCTGGAACTGACTCAGGATAAAGCAAAGCTCGTATGGTCAAAACCTCGTGAAAGACATGTTTGCACCCGGATATCTGTTACATTTTACAGAAAAAGGGGCTTGATATTCACACAATATTTTCCTTAAGAGGAGTGTTCAGTTTAATGACGTGATGAAGAATATAAGTAAGGTCAGATCAATACTACGAAATTGCCCCATGACTGGAGGCAGTTCATTGTTTATTCTTAAGGATTCTTGAAGTCAGATTTGCTGAACAATGGTGGCATGTAGGTATTAATTACTGTGGTCACTCTGTACACTTGAAGAAAACATGACAACGTGGATGTGCTTCTTCGCTGCGTGGATACAGGTGTGTGATGAATTGTTATTTGGAAGCGCTGGATTTGTTTTTGGACAGCTTTCAGGAAATGTTACGGTGATTTAACTGTTAACATGGCAGTCCAGTCTGTGACACAGGCTAGGAGGCACATCAGTGGACTATGATCTGGAATTGGACAAGGAGAAAAAATATAGATTTTGATCTCCTCCTTTATCGACATAGTTGTGAATATGCTGACGTACTCCATGAAACGGGTAACTTTTTTACGCAGACACGCGCACGGATGTAACATTTCATGCACCAACGATGAAATTCGCCATGAAAAAATCATTTGACTTTACATGGATTATAACCCCGATTCCCCCAATTGGAAGGCCATTTACTATTTAATTCTACTATTCACACGAGCAAATTATCTTTTTCCAGAGTGACTCTTAGACTGGGTTTACCGAAAAAGGTGTCGGCGTCCAAGTTCGAATCCCAGCTAAGCCAAATGATTTTTCTTGGCCGTGGTCATTCGTGTATACTAGGGTATACGTATAATTTTGCACCGCGCGTGTGACTGCGCAAAAAGTTGCTTGTTTTATGCAGTCCTTTGGAAATCGTCAGTCGCGGACATTGTATGGTTTATTTCTTCGATAGTGATTCAGTAAGCACGACCTACGTGTCCTGTGCACCCTGTGTGGACTTCCGACGTCAACACCTTGGTCGGTGAAGCCAGGGCCGCTTCATCAATTACTGTCGGCGTCAAAATGATGTGCCGTTGTAATTTGCAAATTTATATCTAGACTTCAGTGGATTCCTTACTAATGAATAATACTTCATTTTAAAGGAAAATTTATTTTTAATTCTAATTTATTTTTTGTTTTCTGAAAATTTCAAAAATATAGACACGCGAGTGCAATAAATGACTCTGCGCACCACAAAATTAGCCGTTTTATCAACTTCATGAATTTTGTAACTCAACCCAAGGAAAACTACTACGTCTACAAGATTCATCTTCCATAATAAGTTGCAAACATTGATGTAGACTAATAAAATGGCTTTTAAGTATTTACAGAACGCATATTTTGTTGTAAAATAACGAAAAGGTTTAAACACTACCTACTATTCTAGTAGTCCTACAGTTTACCCCAAAAGAAAAAAAAATTGATGGAATCACTTCTTCATTTATTTGCAATTTTTCTATGATCCGAAAATACATGATTTTTATGTAATATAGATTATATATGGGCACTAAAAAAATGCGCCGGAGCGAACGAATGCTGCGTTGCCACGTCTTGCGCGTGAAACTTTGCTTCCTGGTAACAGGCACTGGCCCGGCGCAGCCCCATTTGGCAACATGACATTAATAGAAGTTATTAACATTCACAAATATAAATATTTTTATAGATTATGGATCATAGAAAAAGTGCAAATAAAATAAGAAGTGTTTCCATCAATTTTATAGGCACAAGAGCCTACGAAAGCGAGAACATAAAGTGAAAACAAGTTCAGAATGTCACTAAAATCTAATAATGTTTGTATTAAAGTAACTATATATAACCGTGTGAGATGAGCACCTAAGCAAGTCAAGCTGCAGTGCTGTAGATCTGTAAATTACAGTATTTTAACTTTTCGGCTCTTTGTTTTAGCAAAGTCACATATGGCGTCCTCAAATGTCATTTTCCTCATCAAATCCTTTTCAATTGAAAGTAATGCCAGGGAGGATAGTCGTGTTTGTCCCGTCGTTGACCGAAGATACGTTTTCATCAATTTGAGTTTAGAAAAGGAAACTTACTTTAAAACTTTTTTTAAAATTTTAAGAAAAAAGAAGCATGTGAATAACAATATACAACGAATGCGAAGCGCATGATATAACACCGGAATTACTACATCATCACTGCATAGAGTCTGGATAGAATAATTAACGATGCGGAAAGTTCATTTAGATTTCAAATCGCAAGGAAGTGTGAGTGCATTTTTGAAAAATATTAAAAATGAAGTCGGGGAGGGCCTACGACTTTGAATGTGCCTAGGGCCTACGATGACTTTAAAACGGCCCTGTGTGAAGCCAAGTACATTAAACCGTACAAGCAAATGTCTAAATGCTTGAACGCGTGAATAAATACGAAAATTCACCGTGTAAACACCCAACTTGTGCTAATGTATGCACAGAAAATAGAACCTGTTCTAATTTGGTTCATGCATTCGTATATGTTCCATTCCGATCCACAAAAATCATTCATGCAAACAGACACTAACTAGGTTTTAATGTATATCGATTAAACATGTATGAATTTATGTCTAAATTTATGAACGCGTGAAAGTACACGACAATGCATGGTACAAGCATTCGTATATGTTCCGTTCCGATCCACCAAAATCGTTCATGCATTCACACATTAACTACTGTCGGCGTCAAAATGATGTGCCGCTGTACTTCGCATGCACTGAGGTTCAGATATAAATTTGCAAAGTACAGCGGCACATCATTTTGACGCCGGCAGCGGATGAGGGATCAGGGGAGCCCTTCGAAGATACAACACACCGGGGCCGGGAACCAAGCCAGTGGCTTATACGCCCGATCACCCGGGAGGGGGAGGAGAGGAAGGGAAAAAGGAAAGAGGCGCCGCCGAAAGGTGCGGAAGGGAAGGGAGAGGGAAGAACACCCCAACGCTATAAAAGCGAAGAGAGCCCTACTAATTAGCGAAACCAGGCAAAGCCATTAATGTGCCAGCGATTTTAGAGGATTTTCCTATGAGGAAGAAAAATCCATCGATCGAATCGCTAGATTATGACGCCGGCAGTAGTATGTGTTCTTTTTTTACCTTATAAACTGGCCTTTACAAGTTTCTTCTCACGTTTCTAGATTGCAGAAATGGGGAGCCACGGCCATCACACGGTGGTGACTAATCAGCCGATGTCTGGGGTCGCATGGATGGTTAGACCGGCCCTGATTCCGAACTGCCCACCGGGACTGGAATATCTGACAACTATCGACCAAATCACCATCTATCAGAAGAAGAGCCTCTTGAAAAGTGAGAAATTTTAACAGACAGTCACAGCTTTCTTAAAACCTGAATCGTTGAATAATTTTTTGCATCCCTTCCGAGCGATAACTCCAGTGATCGCTCCAATGATGGAGGAAAAAAAAGACCGTTTCATGTAATAATTTTCCTCGATGGCTTCGGGGATGCCAAGTCCCATTTCTTTTTCTATTTCTCTGCACGTCTTTTTTCCGCCGCCGAAACCAGGGGGACTGCATAGAGGAGGCCCAATTCCATCGCGCAGAAGGCTGATTTCCGTTGCCACTTCGATCGCATTTTAATCGGTTTTCGAAAATGTCCGCGGCGCGAATGATGAGTGCAATGCGATCCACTTTTTTTCATTATTTTGAAATATAACGTTTTTAATTTCAAGGGATAGTATGGAAAGGTTATGAATTTCATAGATCATATCATCATGCATATGAATTTTAATTAACCCCCCTAATTATACCTTGTTTCCCCGTGAAGCTCGGATCAATTTGTCCATCAGCGACGCGAGTGGCGACTTTTGTAAATTGTGCGAAAAATCCACAGAGGAAAAATCATTCGCCTTGACCGGGATTCGAACCCGGATCCCTCGATTTCCGGCCGAGTGCTTTATCCAGTGGTTTTCGCACAATTTGTGCATTTCGGGTGACTCCGTAAAAGTTATCACCGCGGCTAGTCCCGGAATACTTAAATAAGACTTTGGTAAACCCATTTAAATGCGCGGTGGATGACAACATATTTAGAGGCCGACTTTATGATCCCCTTTTGTAATATTCGTGGCTGAAACCATCATTGGTACCGTCTTTCAGCCAATCAGAACACACGGCCACTAACAGGGATTATAGCACTATGCTTAGCTTTTAACTGAGTGAAGGTTGTAAAAAGGAAAAGCGACGGAATTAGCGATGGAAAATAGAACAGCGGGATGACCGTATAAATCACAAAACGATGGGTCAAGACATCACTGTCTTGTCCCAGAAAAGCTATCACTCTGAGGGACGAAAAAAATCATCTTGTGAGTCAGGCTTTACCGACCGAACTGAGTTCGGTCTCACTCAGATCGATCGGGATTGGTATACAATGAGAGGGTTTCGGAGCGAATCAGATCATGACGTTCACTTGTGTTTATTACATGGGACCGTATGCCTAAATGTTCGAAGTTATTAGCTGTACCGTAAACCAGGTCTACCTAACCATACTTAAGTCAAGGTTGGTTAAAATGCGTTAAATTATTGAGAGCTGTAGGTTTGAGAGGGCAGATTAAACCACCTTAAGTGCCTAAAACTCCACTGTCGATACAATAATTTTTCTTCAATTCAAAACATCGCGGAGAGATAAGTTCGCAAATTAAAATCAGCACTTCACGAATAATTGGCTTCACAATTGGTAGCGTATACAGAATTATTTATTAACGCGTTCTCGGTGCCATTTGTCATTCTTCTGCAGAACTATACCATCAAACTGCCGAACACACGATAGGTATTGACATTGACCAACTCAAACTTTACTCAGATTAACCCGTTGCAGTCAAACGTCGAGGCTGGCTCGACAGGCCTAGTGCATCAGCTGTAACATCGAGTTAAGCTCGTCATCACAAAGCTCGCCCAATCAGCGTATTAAGGGATATGTATCAAGAGATATCACACATTGAACATTGAACACAAAGAATTATCTCTTTGATTGAGCATGCACAGGGCCGGATTTACCGTAAGGCACAATAGGCACGTGCCTAGGGGCGTCGCAGTCCAAGGGGCGCCTTCAGGGGCGGCAGTTCATTCAGTTACAGCAGTACGTACCTACTGTTTTTATTTTTGAAGTATTTTTTGTTACATGAATTAAGGCTAGACAATATTTTTGGAAAGGGTATTCATGAAGTGTTTTAGTTGCATAAAAGTACAACTGTTTCATGTAGTTTTACTCCAAGCTGTTTTTCTTTAATTGAATCGTCTATCTAGTATGATGCTGGGCAATATATGGTGGAAGTTCTTAATATTATTAAAATAATACATTGCAATATTTCCACTGAGTTTTTACTACACAACGCGTTTCGTCATCACAAACGACATTATCAAGAGTGACCCTTGATAATTATCAAGTTTCACACTCGATAAAGTCGTTTGTGACGACGAAACGCGTTGCGTAGTAATAAAACTTAGTGGAAATATTGCAATGTCTTGTTTTAATAATGCATCGTCTATATTTTCCCTGCGTACAAAATTCAAGCATAAACTTATGCTGTCAGCCATATATCTGTATATTTCCTTATTGCCGAACCTTACCTCATGCGAGTGGCTATGCCTTATCATAAAAATCGGGGGGGGGACTCAAGTGAGGAGGGTCGCTTAATGGAGAGGTGGGAGATACGCAACTTTGGGTAAATCCGGCCCTGAGCATGCATAATATTACAAATAATGGACTTTTATTGAAAACAATAAAATAAGAGCATTTAAAAAGTCAAAAAGAAATCCTGTCAATTATTTCTATTACTCTAAAAATTAATTTGGACCAGACCACTTGAATAAAAAAATTGTTTCGCAAAGAATAATGTCAATACCTACCTTGAGTGCGGTAGTTCCCTGGTATAGTTCTGCAAAACTAATCTAAATCCTCTTAGAACTTAAAACATAAATCTTCTTGCATTCCTTTAGCTTCGTCACTGCTGTCAATGATACGAAAAATACTGCGTTTGCTCGAACATCACACTTTTCAAAGCCTAATACGTATTTTTCAGGAGGCACATATTTCACTACACATATTTTTCTCTTTCGTCGTTTTCTCTTCGGATGATATCTTCCAAGCAGCATAACTATACCTTTTTCAATACCACTTAATGTCGAAAAGACATCGGTGGTGAAAATTTTAAGGCGACGAAAATGATAACATTTTTTCGACAAAATGGTATTTAACAGATATATCTTTTTAGTTTGAAATGGCAAGCACTTTGTTATTCCTACTTTAAACCAAAATAATGTACGAATCTGGTAAAATTACAATTTAGGTAGGTACCATTTCTCCGCCAAAAGGAAGAAATAATTTAATCATCAAATCCTGAAAACTACTTTGGTATGCTGCTATGAAAAATATTAACTGGCCCAAGTGTGACCGGAAGTTATTTCACTTGTTTAACTATTTAATGAGCATCCATGACGTCAATTTTTGCTGCACTTTATTCTTTTGCATCACTTTTTGCTTTTGCACATTTGTAATCTTATCGAATTATGGTAATACTGGAGATATAAAAATTGACATCTTTTAGAATTAAAAATGACTTTCGATGCTGCTCGGGCTATTGTCCAGCCGTTTCACCCATGGGTTTGTAACATTTTTACAACAAGAACATCCGGCGGAATATGCCTGTCTTGGTGACGGAAAGAATTCCCACGTTTCCGCACTTAATGAGTTTTTTCCCTCATCAGTTTTCACAGGATGTGAGACCCGCAATAAGTTCACGCTGGTCAACAATTTGGGGCAGATCATCTACGAAGCGGAAGAGGAGAGCGATTGTTTAATTCGATTTTGCTTCGGCCGTATTCGACCGTACGAAATGGAAGTAAGGGATAACCATGGAAATCGAATCATCCACATTTACAGGCGGCTGGCGTGTGACAGCTGTCTTTTCCCTTGCTACCTTCAGGTATTTATAATTATTATTTCTATTTCATATTTATCACTGAATAAAAGCATTCCGGCATAATCGAAAATAACGGGCAGGAGACAAGTCAAATTCGATTTTCTTACTGCGGCGAAAATCCCACTCAGGCGGGGCTCAAACCCGCGACCCAAGAATTTAGCCGACGAGGACTTCAACCAGGCGCCACCAAGGCCGACAATTTTAAAATTTCAACTTTTTTTAAGTTTATAACATTTTTACAACAAGAACATCCGGTGGAATATGCCTGTCTTAGTGACGGAAAGAATTCCCACGTTTCCGCACTCCGAATCAAGGCTTAACGAGTCTTCTCTTCAATTTCTTACATAGTGATCCTCTCATGAGCTCCTTCCTTTTCATGAGCGCTTCCTCTGCTAACGCAATTATCAACATTTCAAGATTTCTTGAGTCCTGTGTCCGTTTTCCTTTTACGCACTGCCCAAAGTACAGATAATCTACAGAAAAATCTGCGGAATATTCTCAATTATAGAATATGCTTTCATTTCTGTAAGAAAACTTAGGTAATCATGGTTTCGTTGGTGGTAGTCCACGTTGCCCTGATGACGACGTGGGTTTCTTCCATCCCTAACCTAACCCTAGGCGTCGTCAGGCTCACGAGGCGGGGGCGCACCCTTTCCCTTCCTCTCGACCTCTCTCCTGAAACGAGTGGGCGAATAAATATTTTTGGCAGTTAGAGCGGCATCGGTTGAAGTCACGTGATGTACTCAGGCCATCTATTATGTACGCAAAAGAGTCGTCAATAAAAATTTAAATAAAAGAAAACATCATTAGGAATGAAATGTGAGTGCAATTTTGTACCTCAGCATAATTTAAACGCCAAAAATGATTTTTAAAAGGTATTTACAGCAATCAACTTGACTAGTTTTAACACCACTTCGATCCTTTGCACACTGAACTGTTGACGATACTTTTGGCCAAATATTCACAATCATAGTGGTAAATTCTTAATAAATATATTTATTTATAAATATATGTGAAACGTATGTTAAAGTCCGGGAAACTAAATATATTCGCGTAATTTAGGCGAAGTTGGTGTAGTGGTTTTCGTTTTGCGATGTTGGTGGCAGAGATCCCGGCGGCCATCTTGCCATTTTCAGAAAGTTTTTCGCGAATATCTTTCTTATTTTGTCATGAACTTATACTTTCCGTACATATTTAGATTCATCACAAAATTTTGCTCCTAATGAGTGCCGTCTCAACAACGTCTTGTCACAAACAGATTCTCAAGCTCGAAAAAAATTAGTATTTCTCCAAAAGAGCCCATGTTAAATTATCCTAATTTTACCGTCAAATATCTCAAAAACGGCAGATAAGAATCGTTGAAAGGCCGTACTCTTCGGTGGGCAAAGTGGGGGGTGGGAAGTTAAAAGGCTGACAGGGGGCGGGTAAAATACGGAAATCAAGCTAAAAACAATGAAATAAAACAATTGCGCATCCTTGCTAACGGCTTCCGGGTGCAGCTGCGTGTTGCACTTTGTCGTGCAAGCTTTCGCGTCCGTTACGAGGGCGCATCATCAGGCGATGGGCTCGTTCGGAGGGACGTGACTGTAAAGTTTCGTCCCCACAAAGTTAAATCGCCATCGTGACATGGAACACTGAGGAGTGTGCGTTTGTTGTTGAGGCCTATTTTCCGAGTTGATGTTTCTTTACGGAAGTACAGCGAACCTTATGGGCTGATATTCTGGACGTAATTACACCGTGCTATTCGCCGATATTGCACCAGAAGGTGTAATAATATTGCGTATTACAACCCTGGTACAATACGGTATTCTGAACGCGTGTAATCCGTGTTTCTATTACACAGGAAGGCGTATTTCTCAAAAAATCTGTAGCGCCGGTGCAATTCAGTATATATTCTGAGCACTGAATAGCACCCGGTAGGGGTATAATATTATTACACCGTCTCCCGATTCGGGCTATTTGGTATTTCACCCCGTAAAACGCGCGCATTGCGATGTTGAATTGTTTTTCTGAGGTTAAAGTAACCTAATCATGTATTGAAAAATGGAATAAGGGCTAAAAATGAAATGAAATCTACTTTATTTTGTTTAAATAATCGTAGCATACGTGATGAATATTTAACTAGTTAAGCGAATTGTGTAGAAATAAACATTCGAGCTTAATATGTAGAGCACAATCTTGGTTCATCGACAGTACGTAAACAATAATAATTAATGCAAAGAATTACTACAAATAGCTAAAATTTTCAGCAATGCATTCATATTTACTGTGCATAATTTTATTTCAATTCCTTACGTGCGACGAAAACATCGTCAATGTGGGCTCTCAGGTCAATTCTTGAATTCTTTCAAGCTTGTGTCAACCAACTGACTCACCAAATGAAATGATAGTTATAACTTTCGATGAAAACGTATAATACCATTTTACCAATATTTTGATCAGCCGTTCATTTGCTCAATTTGGCATTATACACAAATACATGCTTCGAGTCGAAATTCTTTTCCCCACATTATTCGCTACCTTCCACAATTACAACTGGAATTTTACTAAATTATAACTCGGGCAGTCGACTTGAATAGGGTGATTTCCTATTATTTTTATTATTATAGATTAGAAAGATTATTACTCTTGGAGTACGTATTTCAAGCTTTTATATTTTTAAATGGCGATATCTATTTTTCGCGATGAAATGAAAAGTGAAAATTTTCAAGCGCGCGAAAACGCGACGGCTAAGTGTGAATGCTGGGAAAACCCCGTGTGACGTCTTTCTGGTTCCCGTTGTCGCAAAGTGAGGTGACCTTGGGGCGAGGATGTGTGCGCCGCTGAGATGCAGGCTTCTAGCAGGTAGCGCTTGGCTTAAATAAGGATTATTAATACTCTATCAAACGAAGGAAACTTTCCGACCTTAGGAAATTTTCATATGTGATTATTAAGACATGTTTACCTGAGCTCTGTGCCTCATGCATGCATTGGTAATCTCAGACTAAGTAAAACTCCTATCTACTCGTATGGAAACTAGGTCCCTGTGACGTCACGTGCATTGGCATCGCTGGGGCGCCAATCTGGCCTTTTTCAAATGCGGTTAAAATTGACCATTGCCATTCGTCTGAACTGGGATTTCTAAAACCAAATAATTTTTATATTATGAATACACTAATGGTGGATAACGAATCACAATCATTGCCTTTCGCTTTCTTTGATGAAGGAAACTACCCCATTGCTCGCTTGATAACAAACGATTCCTCCGAATATGAATTAAGTTTCCGAACAAATATGATTCACCACAGTCGTTTAATGTAATATCCATGAACAACATAATGCAATATTTATCATGTGGGCTTCTATACAAATTGTTGCCTCTATAAGCAAGATAGTTTTTCACAGATTCAGTTTAACGTCACAGTTGAGGGTCTATCTAAATTTTCAGTGAGCATATTAAAATCAGCTTATACGAAAACAATAATAAAAAGTGACACAACAGCACTTTCCACACGATTCACTAGTGTTAGATTCACTTGTTCACAGCTGTTCCATCCATCCTCAAATTCACCATCACCTCCCTCTGCTTTTTCCAAATCTGCAGCTGAAATATCGCGATTATTCCATCATAATTGTTGAAAGAACAGCTGTGACATCGTAACCTACTTTATTTCTTAAAAAAAGAATAAACACTGAAATTAAGGGAGTCATATAATATAAAACTAACATTAGAAACGAAAGCTTCCGGTTCATCCAGTAAAACTATATCGTCACAATTAAAACAATAAAAGTTGATACATATTTATTTTGACATGCAAAAAATAAACCGACTTCGAAGCCTAACACAATTACGAAGAAATTTTAACATATTTAGCTTTCAATGATTACTTCGCATAGCATATACCTTGCGTAGGACGGACTAACTTATATAGGTAACATGTTCATTATTTACTCCCAATAAGTTAACATTATTACTATGCAATAATGACCTAATAAACCTGTACGTAGCCATTGTGAAATCTATCCAAACCAGCAACATTAAACGGCTGATTTCCTGAATGAGATTTTTAAAGCGTATAATATGTATCCAAGGTTTTAATAAAACTTTTAAATGAAAATAAAGTCATTACTTATATTTGCAAGCCAATATTCCATAGAATACAGATAAATGTATAAAACCTCCTTTCCCTCATTGGTTGCGAAAACTGTTCTCAAATTTTTTCATACGGGAAGAGGAGGAGCTTCAAAATAGGTAGCTTGCGCAAGAAATAGCACGGTGCTTTACCGAAGAAAATTATAACTCCCCTTCATTCAGAATACCGGGTCGGTGCAATAAAGACCTGCGGAATAGCACCCACTATTTATTACACCGCTTATCCAGAATAGCAGCCATGCAAATCCTTCAATTTAACTTCTGATTCATGCAATGGGTTTTATTAATTTTGAAAAGAAAAAACTGAAGTTGTGTTGCCACACCCTGTAGATGGCATCGAGGTTAGAAACCAATACCAGGGTACAAACAATGCGGATATTTCAACCTTCACATTTTTCAGTGAATACTTTTTCCAACTACTTATGCCGACCGCGATATTTAGTGAATAAAGCAATTAGACTTCAATGCAGCCTTCATTTGCTAACAACACAAAGAGTAACCCGGTAACGTGCGTACATTTTATTTTTATCGCAGTTTTCATGGCATAATGAAAATTATATAGGTTTCTGGTCGAAATGACAGGCATAGCTAGACAGAGATCAACATTTTAACTTAAATAAAGAGGAAATCTGCGCGACTTCCAATGAAAGTAAATCTTAATTCTGTAAAGCAAAAATTTCATAAGAAATAATTGCTCTCTTTCGAAGAACATTGCCTGTACTACGTACATTATGAGCCAATTAAGGAGAGAATACATTAATATAAGTGGCAGAGCAGTTGCTACCTGCTCCAAAACCTATTTCAAACTATATATTACATCTAAATATTTCACTACATTACACTTTTTATGATTTCATTCCAGAAAATTGAAGTGTCGTCAGCTGACGGAGCTGTTCTTGGAACAGTGGAACAGGAGTGGAGCATTTGCATACCGAAGTTCACAATTCGAGACATTAGTGGAAATGTTATTCTAAGGCTTCGAGGACCCTGCATAACATCCAGTTGTTGCTGCCAGGATGTGGTATTTGATGTAAGTCTCATCACATAATGACCAAAAAAGGTAAAAAAAAACTTTTAAATTTAGACGTTTGACCCTAGAGTTTTAGAACGTAATAATTTTCTTTTTTCCGGGTAGAAGTACGTGAAGAAGTTACTACGTTGCCCAGCCTAATATAAAAGCCCAAATTTATGATTTTTTATCCTATTCCTTACTTCCTAACTGAATCCCGCTCCCGAGAACTCTTCACGCGGGAAAAAAAGTTGCATTTCACCAAGTAAACTCGGAAAAAACATGGGATGCAAACCCTCGTGTATTACAGACGAAAGCATTATGTTTCAATGGAATTATTTTTTTTAAGAACAAGGGCATACAGTTATTTGAACCAATCACTCCATAAAAGCTGAAGGGATCGTTGTATTAGTTTAATTTTTAAATTAAAACTAACGTGACACTTAAACGCTATGAAATTACTGAATTTAAACAAAAAGTAAAATAAGAGGGTAAAATGCTGGTTGTTCCAGAACCTCAGTCATTGTATAAATTCGTCGCACTGAAGAGCAATGTTTCATTTCGTTCATTTCGCGTCGGCAATTATTTTTCATGAATTACCTCAAGAGTTCATATAGAAATATAATAATTTAAAGACACTCTTGTTCCTAACTCCGAGGAAGGTGGTGGTGCCACCGAAAATTTAGCCGTGTGAGTCTTTTGTATCTTTCATTGTGCTCTATTCTGTGCGTAACCAACCTGGGTTATATTTGTGTAATATAATAATAATAATATAAAAAAACCAGGTTGGGCAGAATCACAGTACACAAAAAAAGATAAAAAAACACTCACAGTACTAAATTTTCGGTGGCGCTTTACCACCTTCCTCAGAGTTAGGTAGGAGACTGTAGGTAAAGGGTGAAAGATAGCTGAGGGAAGGGAAAATAGTGGGGAGATAGGGTCCAAAGGGGGGAAAAGAGTGTGCTGAGGCAATTAAGGGATTATCGGTTGATATTTAAGCCGGGAGGAAGAAATGCTTTAAATAGCCATATGTACGTTAATTCGATGGAATTAAGTTTGAGTGGTTGGTCTGTGGGGAGAAGGGAGGCCAAAACTGATACATTGTAACAATCATTGAATTGACATCATTGAGTGGCCACATGTTTCGCCACCGGGAGGGACGCAAAGTGAGAGGAAGTGCATAATGCCCTGTGGTTATTAATTCTTAGGTTAAGGGGAGTTGAGGATTTGCCTATATAGAAGGAGGGACAGTGTTGAGAATGAATGAGGTAAACTACATTCTTGGAAGTACAAGAGACCTCAGGGGGTGGTGGTAGACAGGAGACGAGATGACTAGGGATAGAAGGAGGGGTAAAAATTGGGCAGGTCTTGCATCTAGGACGACCGCAGGGCGAAAGTGTACTATTGGGAGTAGTGGGTGACTTATGTAAGGGGTTCGTTGAGCGGAATAAATCTGAAAGGTTTGCAGGTCGTCTGAATGTGACAGTAGGGGGTTTGGCAAAAAGATTGGCTGTCGACTTATTATTTTTTAGAATAGGGAAGAGGAACAATAATACACCTGGTTGTTTCTAGATATGAATAAAGATTATTCCTTTTAATTTGAGCAATTTCTTATCACAGTTGCTGTCAGCAGACGGAGAAACGGAAGTCGGGCACGTATCGAAGCAGTTCAGTGGGGTCATCACGGAATTGTTCACCGATGCCGACAGATTTGGAGTTCAATTCCCCATTGACTTGGACGTTCGCGTGAAAGCTGTCGTATTAGGAGCGGTGTTTTTAATAGTAAGTACACACAAAAGGGGGCAGCAAACGCTCTCAAGGCGGAGTCCTCTATTTTCCCTCGTAACAACAAAGGGCGCAGCTAAGAATTATGGCTAGGGGGGGTTTTAGGCGCAACTAATGCGTAGGGGTATGTGGGTATTGCATACCCGCCAGGGTAAGCAGGGATTGCGGGGGCCCTCTCCCAGAAATTTTTGTTGAATAATGATTCAAAATGGCGAGTTCTACGGCTTTCTGAGGGGTATTTGATTAATCCTAACACTATTCTATAAGTAATACTTATCCAATTAAGTAAAATGGATTAAACTTAAAAATTTCTGTGAGCTCTGTGGGGGATTTTATCCCCCAAAACCTCCCCCCCTCGCTGCGCCACTGGTAACAACTACGAAGTAGAGTCGTTGCAGCCCGCCATCATTTTTCAGGCCATCACTAATAATGGACTTTGTTGAAGCATAGGCGTCGAGACGTGAGGAGTTTTTTTTATTTTAAAATTTCCAATTGTAAATTAAGATAATGGACAATTCATTAGCCACAAACATCTGTGTATATAAAAGAGGATGTCTGTTTGTCAGGGATGCCGACTTACAAAAAATATTGGGGGGGCCCAAACCGGGGATCTTGCCCCAGGAAATTTTATGAGCCGTGAGTTTTAAGTTTTTAAAGCATTTTAGAATAGTCATATATAGAATAGCCTTCCCTCGATCCACCGACGCCATCGGAACATTCAATAGGCAGCTCCGAAAATCCTTCTGCTCCTAAATCTAAAAAAAATCATTCTTCCTTGCATTTTTTATAGTTTATTTCTGTTAATGCTTCATATTTAAAGTTTTATATTCAATGTAAAGGCCAAATCGACGATTTTTGACTAAATTAAGTAGATTAATAAAAAATTAATTAATTAATTTTAACCATGTCACTAACTCCGAAATCATAAAATTTCAACCGTTTTACCTCAACAATTCTACAATAGCAACGGAAGACTATTGTAAATATTTTACAAGCTTACTTTATGGAACTTAGTTGACACAATCCAGTCAAATTATACAGGTTAAGTCTCCTTAGGCTCCTCTTCTCGCAGAAAAGATCAAACTGAACACTACTTAATTCTTAACCCAAATACAGCCTAAAAACCCTGTAACAAATGCCGATAACGGCAGGTCATTTCCATAAAGCATGCTCCGTGATACTATGAACTGCCAACATACGGCGATTGTAGTAATATTTTATCAATAAATTTCCTCTTCCAATTTTCAATTTATTTTCTTTTCTTTGCAGAATTCCATGTTCTTCGAAAGACGGGACTAAATCGAAGAAGCAAGCCATAAGGACTATAGGTTACCCACAAACCAGACGAATATCGTAAAGGAAATATGTATCACCACTGATATTTAAGTATTCGACTGATTGACATCATCATCATTAGCAAAGAGCCCTAAGATTAGTTTGACGCAGCTCACCATTCCTCTCTCCTATCCGCTAACCTTTTCATAGCGATGAATTTCTTCTCTTTTACATCCTTTATAACCTATCCTTTGTAATTCATTCGGTGTCGTCCCTTGCCCTTCTTCCCTTCCACCTGTCCTTTTACGATTGCCTTCATCAGGCCATCGTGCCTCATAATGTGGCCAACTAAATAGTCCTGTCCTCTGCTTAAGGTTCTTAGAAGATTTCTCTTTTATCCCACTCTTCTTAGCAATTCCTCGTCACTTACACGGTCGATCTATTTCATCTTCATTATTCTTCTGTAGAACCACATTTCGAATGCTTCCACTCTTGACTTCTCTGCTGCTGCCAACGTCCAAGCATCGCTCCCATACAGAAATATGCTCCATGTTTAGCATCCGATGAGTTGTTTCCTCATTTCTGTGCTTGTATTCTCAGCTGTAAGAAGATTCCTCCTTTTGTAGAAAGCCCTCTTCCCCTACTCTACTGACTACTTCTTTCTTGCTCGTCCATCATTGGTAATTCGGTTTCTTAGGTGGAGAAACTCTTTCCTCTCCAAGCTTTCGTTTTCCTGGACTAATGTTTGTCCTATCCTCCTCTCTTTTGCTGCAAACTAAGATCTTAGTTTTCTTTTTGTTAATTTTCAGATGATATCAGGCCATTGTCCTTTCCATATTTGTCAAAGTCTTCTTCAAATCATTTTCTGTTTTCCGTACGTCTTCAAATTAACGGGCTATCTCCATGTCAGGACAATCTCTGTGATCTACTACTTCTTCATTAAAATTATCATGGAGGAAACGAAAAGGGTGAATCTGAGAAAGAATAGATAAAGTCATTAAATATATTTACCAGCTGATCCTGCTGCTTGTGCAGCTCTGACTTAATTGATAATGTTTGCTTTCGATCCATTACTTGGTTCTGAAATTTTTTCAAAGGATTATTATTATTATGTGATTAATTTTGATAAATAAATAAATATTTTTATGAATGACTCATTAAACTGATGCATTTCATTTGTAATCATTTTTATTAAATTACCTAGAAATAAAACCAAAACCAGGACTAATCACATTTCACTAAGATGCATCCAAAAAACTCTGCGGATGCGAAGTTTGGTCATCAGATAAGTATTGAGAAAAAAAATCATAACCTCTGAAAGCAAAGTGCTAATATGTGGACCAATACATGAAGTAGGATTGTGAAGAATTAGAAAAATATAACTGAGAGAGATTCATAAGGAACCGGATATAATTGCTACAATGAAAAGCAAACTATAAAGAAAAGATGCCTGGGCCACATATTGAAAAGGGACAGTATCAGCATGATAAAACAGGTTTGTAGTGGTAGATCCAATGACTGAAGACTCCTATAATAGGAGGACGATGACTGCGTTGGATAGACCGAGCACTGAAGGATGAAAGGAGACTTGGAGCAGAAATAGAAATGACGGCAGACGGATGAGTGGGGATGCAGGTCGTTGGCGAGGCCAAAATCCACCTCAGATTTACATGACAACAGGAGTAAATGAGTAAGGTAAGTATTCCATATGTAAACTTGGATTTGGTCTAAAATTTGGCCTAATTTAGCTCCTTATAGGCTAAGGAATCCCTGTATTGAAGATGATTTGATTAATTATTGACAGATGGCCTGAGTCCGATATTTGTTCACCATTGTGCTGAATCACTCTCCATTCCTTTAACTTTGCTTTTAAACCGTTGCTTTTCCCTTGGCATTTTTCCACCACAATGGAAAACTGCTAATGTTATCCCCATTCATAAATCCGGGCCAAAAAATGTTGCATCAAACTATAGACCCATCTCCTTACTTCCAGTTCTCTCTTCTGTTTGTGAAAGAATAATCTTAAATCGACTATACTACTTCACCTCCCCTCATCTCTCTGATAATCAACATGGTTTTCTTCCGGGCCGCTCATGCATGATCAACTTATCCGTCTTTCAGCATAATGCCTTTAACTCCATTAATAATAAATCACAGTTAGACACCATTTTCCTGGATTTTTCTAAAGCTTTTGACTCTATCAATCATAGCCTCCTCCTCCACAAATTAGGTGAACGATTTAATATTTCTGGTAATTTCAAAAGTCTCCTAACTAGCTTCCTTAACAATCGAACTCAAAGGGTTATTCTTTCTGGCTCATCTTCTCCTTGGTCTCCCGGACTCTTGGTCTCTCTGACATCTGGGGTTCCTCAGGGGAGTGTCCTTGGTCCCTATCTGTTTAACTTGTATATTGATGATCTTGCCTCTTTGCTACCTTCTTCCCAAGCTCAAACTCTCCTTTATGCTGACGATTGTAAATTGTTCAATGAAATTCAAAAACCATCAGATTGCCAAGACCTACAAGATGCCTTACGTCAGACATCGAACTGGTGTAATGTCTGGAATCTTGCATTAAACCCAGATAAATGTAGTGTGATGTCCATTTCCCTAAAGAAGATAACTCATCAATTTGACTACAGTATTTCTAATCACTCGCTGAAACGTGTATCAACATCTAAGGACCTAGGCATTGTCACTGATGATAAATTAAATTCAAAGTGTCTTTCGCCGATATCGTTAAAATTTTGTTGGATAGTAGTGTTCCATAATAAAAGCACATTTTCAAAATTTCTCGTGCCCTTAAGCCTTGTGATATAATAAACAGGACATAATAAAGGCAGTTGAATTTTAGACTTGAAAGCGAGTGTGTCGTGATTTCTCTCCATCCTTCTCCTGTGAATCGGCGCGCGCTACAGGAATATACGAGAAATATGAAGCTTTTGGCAAGGTAAATTCAATATTTATTACTGCGATGCCCATAACGTTCGCTGCATGTCAACGCAACACCTAAAATTTCGACTCGTTTTGCAGTCGGCCTCGATTCAAAAACAGGAACTTGAGTAAATACAGTGTAAATAGTACTTGAATCTTATTTCTTTGCCTATCACATGCTTTTTTATGACCTTTTAACGATCATTTGGATCTCAATCTTGGACAATTCTCGCGGTTCATACATTCAGCGCCTTTCCATCTGATCCTTCCTTTTACCCATCCCCTTTTCTTGTGTTCCATTCTTTCGCTACCCATATCCAATCAGTGAGATATCCAAGTCAAGCAAGATCATATCAAATCGAAATAACTATCGGGGCCGTATGTAAACAAAGAAGTCGCCTATACCAGCCAGATGAAATGAATGTGTCGTTTTCGTAGTCTGCCACCAGGTGACTCTGAGTTCAAATTGTATGATTGTCTGAATGAAATTAGAGCAGGCGTTCAGAAATTCATACATTCTTACATTTTGCGTGGTTACACGGTGCATTTTCGCGTTCATTCTGAGATTCAGACATTCTCACATTTTCTTGTACATTCTCATGTACCGTGTAACCAGGCCTTCAGAATAGGCTTTACAAACAAAATGATAATAATCCTCATAATAATTAAATGAAATATGGGGAAATGAATGAATGAACATCCCTTATTCCGTCGCTGAAACCATCGCTGGTATTGTCTTTCAGCCAATCACGAGGCATGGGCTCTAATAGCAATTTCAGCCCCAAGCTTGGCTTTTAACTGAATGTCAGTTGTAAATAGACGGAATAAATGGTGGGCAGGCCTTGTATCGAGGAGTCAACACATCACAAAACGATCAAAATGAAGTTTTATGCACGTGCAAAAAATCGACTACTTTTCATTTGCAGAAATCTGCTAGGGTCCTCCGTACCAGAAACCTAAGCAAGAGTTTTCCGTGCTTTACAAAACATTAAACAAAATTATAAATCTTTAAAACCGAACTTCCTTCCGCATTTTTCCAATGGCTGCTTAAACGGCTATTGAGTGAGGCATGATGCTACAGTTCGGCGAAGCAAGAGATACATAGATGTGTGAGCAACGTAAATTGAAATTTGCGTTCCTCTTAGCCTTGACAGAATTTATTTCATAATTAAAATTTTATTAATTAAATAATGCATGAAAATTGAATTTTCAGTTAATTTTGTAAAATATATTTCAAATTATGGTTTTAATAAGCCAACTTCCACTCTCTTTAATATTTTTAAATATATAACATAGAGAGGGCATGCATAAGTCAACACATCTGTAAATTATCAGCATTAATTAAATACGCTTTGAATGCGTTATGTATTCTCATATTTTTAGAATTGTTACACTTGGTGATAGTTTTCCGGGTTTACACGGCGTTGATTCATGTTTTTGCGGACGACAGTTTCGGGCGCGTTCCAGCTCCCGTCTTCGGGTCCAAATGAACCCGATGAATCATTTGGACCCGAAGACGGGAGCTGGAACGCGCCCGAAACTGCCGTCTGCAAAAACATGAATCAACGCGGTGTAAACCCGGAAAACTATCACCAATCAATACACCGCGGAAGCTTCCGTAATAATTGTTACACTTTTTGCAATTTTTAAAAATTTAAATTTGGAATCCATAAATACATATGAACATGGCGGAAGAAAATGAAGGTCATTATCGCAGAAACATATATGATATATGAGAATTATTAATCAATTTAAATCAAATCAATCAAATTTAAAACAAAACAATTGTACATTATTAAATTAATTGCGAAGACGGCTTACAAGGGGAATACACGACCTTCGCATCGCCGATCGAGCTCAAATTTTGCGAATCGGTAGTTTATGGGTACAAATGTAATATGCCTAAGTACACGAGGATATGTACTAGTATGGAATATATTTTTAAAAGAGTTTTTTAAAATATTTAAATCAGGAATGGATCAGCTTGGGATTAGGAACTGAGGATGAAGGGTGGATAGAAACCCGGCGTCGGCATTAGCCTGCTCTTAACGAAAGGCGCCAAGGGGACCACGGCTTAACGTCCCATCCGACGGACGGTGTACTGCACAACTAGTAGTAACTTTTTGCTTTGCATGTCTTTATGATGAGTTCCATCCTGAAAATTGCAAATAAAGGATTAACTGGAGTGGTGAGGCAGTGTACTGGCCTTCCACATCCAAATCTCGGTAAAGAATTAAGGGGCATTCCTAAATTCAATCCCTGCGTGTAATGTGGATTACACTAGTTGTGCAGTACACCGTCCGTCGGATGGGACGTTAAGCCGTGGTCCCCTTGGCGCCTTTCGTTAAGAGCAGGCTAATGCCGACGCCGGGTTTCTATCCACCCTTCATCCTCAGTTCCTAATCCCAAGCTGATCCATTCCTGATTTAAATATTTTAAAAAACTCTTTTAAAAATATATTCCATAGTAGTAACGAAGATAAGAAAACGAACTTTAAAAATTTAAACAATAAAATTCTTAAAAATTAGCACAAAAAAAAGTTCCCTGAGCGAGCATCGATCGCGCTACCTTCACCTCCACAGTCGGACAGCGTATCCACTGGGCTGACGCCCTATTGTTTAACGTTAGGCGTTCAAAACAGGTTATATAGCGTACCTTCATTTTTAACGATTTTTAATTGCTTTTTTCTCGGAATTTTACGAGAAGTGCGTCGTCTCGCTTCGGCATATTACATTTGTACTCATAACCTACCGATTCGCAAAATTTGAGCTCCATCGGCGATGCGAAGGTCGTGTATTCCCCTTGTTAGACGCGCCAATTTTTGAATGATGATGGAGTCAAAACGTTTTTTCGGAGATCAGAACTCAGGGGGGAAAAATTGGTACGAAATTTTAAATAGGTATATAAAATTTGAAAGGAGAAGTTAATCGGGAAAAATTAATAACTTCAGTAATGTGCAAAACGTAAAAAATAAAAATTTTAACCAAATTTTGCATTTTTTTCAATTTTGCATAAGAAAATTTGATTACATACCTAAGATTCGGATTCCGCGACGCACATAATGTGGAGAGAAAAATATCGAAATTTCTTTACCAGCAAGGACTTTTTTGACGATATCTTCACAATGCCAAGAAAACAAACGTAGTACATAAATACCTTCATAGCATTTGTAATGATTTACGATATAAGTGCGACTTTTCTGAGTGCTTAGCGCACATAATCGCGAAAATAGTATTTTTTCAAGCTCAGAGTAAAAAATCGTTGTCGGCCACCTTGAAAAACCCATATGTCGTGAAACTTTTATCTTTGTTACACAACTCAAATTCAGTAACACAAATTACAAACGCAATAGGGTAGTTTCCTTCATCAAAGAAAACGAAAGGCATTGATTGCGATTCGTTACCCACCGTTAGTGTATTCATAATACACAAATTATTTGGTTTTTGAAATACCGGTTTAGATGAATGGCAAGGGTCAAATTTTATCCTCATTTGAAAAAGGCCAGATTGGCGCCCATGCGATGCCACTCCGCGTGACGTCACAGGGACCTAGTTTCTACACGAGAGGATAGGAGTTATACATCGTCTGAGGTTACCAATGCATGCATGAGGCACAGAGCTCAGGGAAACATGTCTTAATAATCACCTATTAAAACTGGCTAAGTTCGGAAAGTTTTCTTCGTTTGATAAGGTATTAATAACCCTTATTTAAGCCAAGCGCTACCAGCTAGCATGGTACTCTGCTACCTGTTAGCATCCTGCGTCGTATCAGCGCTCAGAGCCTCGCCCCAAGGTTACCTCAGTTGCGGCAGCGGGAACCAGAACGACGACACGCGGAGTTTTTCCCGGCATTCATACTTACCCGTCGCGTTTTCGCGCGCTTGAAAATTTTCACTTTTCATTTAATCGCTAAAAATAGATACCGTCATTTAAAAATCTAAAAGCGTGAAATACGTACTCCAGGAGCAATAATCTTTCGATTTAGGCGATAAAAAATAATAGGAAACCACCCTATTCCCCATTCTCCACACTCGAGGTGAGACCTGAACGATCACCCTGCGTCCCGGTTCACACGGTGCCGACTGTCCGGCCTCCTGCCGGGCGCTGTCGCTTAAAACCACCGGAGCCGTGCCGTATCTACATTGTCACTATCACAGTCGATCACTGCCGCGCTCCACCAAAAGTTTCGCCACTATCGCTCTCCGCCACAAAGCTATTCTAAAATCGCAAGCTCCGCCTTGTGTAAATGTAAACAACGTAAGCCGGGAGGTGGAGGAGCACGTTGATGCGTTCTCCGATCTACGAGTTTGATACAGACGTGGACGTGCCGACGACATTTCTGTCGGTTGCGGCTATTAACCCTCTTCCGACCCGGCGCGGCGGTGGCACGTGCGCCTGGGATCGGGCAAAATACAGACCAGACTGATACAGACTGTCCCACAGGTCGTGTGTCATTTTTGACCATTTCGTCCAGGTCGTGTGTAATTTTAGTAACATTGCATCGAGCAATATTCATGAAAATTAGCATGCTTATGAGGAGAGGCCGTAAGTTTTGTTGAATGTAAGCAACATTTTACAATTTTGACCTTTTGACCTCACAATGTGGATCCAAACCAAAAATGTTAATTTGCCTTATAGGGTTTCAATGTTAAAAAAATCGAGATGGAAAAAAGTCTGAATTTCATTGACCAAGACGTCAATTCTTAGGTTTTGGACATAAGGAAACCTTAAATAACACTTTTATGTACGAAAATTTAACTGTTGACCCAGTAAGGTACCGTCAAGGTCATAAGGGTGGCAAAAAGAATAGCATGACAACAAAGGTGTCGATCCATGGGTTTTATAGGGAGCCCAAGTCATTGGTATTGTCCAAATTATCGTATTATTCACTAATTGACCTCTAAGGTTGATACGGAGGTCAAAGGTCATTGAGGTAAACGTCCAGCAATAGTGACCACCAATGTGTCGAACCATAGATTTTAAAGGGTGCCAAAGTCGGTTAGGCAGTTCATATATCCGTAGTGTTGATTTTTTTACCTCCGAGGGTCATAATGGGGGTCAAAGGTCATCGAGTTAAACGTCGAGCCATCATGACAACCAGCGTTTCGAACCATAGGTTTTAAAGGGTGCCAAAGTCGGTTTGTATAACTACGTACGTACTTTCCAGGAGCGGATTATTTTAAGGCAACGCAATCTTTGCATGATCACGCCATGAAGAAACCCAATTCAATGTCAAATGCAAATGACCAGAAAGGCAAAACACATATTACCACTGTCGCTAGATATAGATCACTAAACGAACTTCGGTGGCGTTTAAATAACCGTAGTCAAGGCCATAATTAGAAAAAAAACACCATTCCCAGGAAGAAATGGAAAGAGAGGGAAGCTTTTCTGTCTTCCGGCCACTGTCGCGTAGGTTGGTGAACTCGTGGATTTCGCTCCTTCGAGTTCGCGGCGGGAGCGTGCGAAAATGGGCTGGTGGCGGCGGTGTACGGTTTCCCGCCTAGTTTGAGTTCCAGCCAATAAGCGACGGCGAAAAGGGGGCTGAAATCGAAAAAAATATCCACGTACAGCTATATAACAAATTTACTGTGGCCCATTAATAAAATACAGAATATAACATATTGAATGGGAAAAATGGATAAGGATGTGTAATATTTTATTCTTGCAGGGTGAACAGCAATGAAATTCACATGAATTGCCAAGAGGAAAAATTCCCCTGGACCTCAGATGCATTATCGCCATTGTGATACGTGAAAATCGCATGTGCGAATGGCAAAAATTCGTAAATTCAGTGCCGAGCGCTGTTGAAATGCTCCGCCGCACAGTGGGCTGAAATAAAAAGCTGGTTAACCTCAAAAACGATTATTTTGAGTGCGGGATTTGAAACTTTGCACAGTTGTTGTATTTAGTTTGTGCATTTTTAACGCAAACCGTTTTTCATAGGTTCCTTTTTTAAACAAATTACTTGGCCTCAAAGTTGAACAAATTTCGCAAAAATTGCCCGCATTGAATTTTTTTTTCGAAATTCAGTATGTTTAACTAATACCGCACCTTCTGCAATTCAATAGAAACAAAAATGCACAATATTATTACGCGGTTTATTATTGTTAATTCTTGGCCACTTTCACGGCTCAGTTGTATTATTTGTGGCCGATACGATACAAAATGGCGGACCCTGTTTTTCGTCGAAATTTTGTGTTCATGTACGATTATAAGAAAAGGATCACCGAGTTACCTCGAGATATTTACGTTAAAATTACATCAAACGTTTTAGAGTGTCCATCCAAAGAAATCAACTACGACCGTTAGCATCAAGCAAAATAAAATCGATGTTTTTGCCGCGCGCGCAGTCCGCGGCAGCTCCCTGATGGTACGCACTAGAAACTGTAAAAATAACTGGATGATATTTATCCCTTTCCCAGGGACGGAATGGAAGCCGCTTCTATTATTCCTAAATAAATTTCAGATCTGACATTAGACTTACGGAAAGCCATTTTTGTATAAACCAGTCTGGAACTGATATGGAATGTATGGAAGTGTTGTAAAATATAATACCAAATATTCCAGACCAAAGTTCTAGACCTGAAACATATTATATCAGCCCCATATTTGACGTGACCAATATCAGGTCTGATTTTAGTTGAGTAGTGGAATGAAACTTTTGATCGGGTGTCATGATCATGGCCCTGGTCATGATGTACGTCTGCGGGACTGCAAATTTCCTAAATCACCCTTATCCAGTGATTTTATGGATGATTGAGGCCTCATGGTGAATTCAGAAGGATTACACTTAAACCATTCATGCAAACCTGAGGGACACTCACGATCAGCTACAGGTGTTAGGAATTAGTTCCAATGCATTATTAACTGACTGGCCAAATATTACACATATGTAGTTGAAAAACCAAATGGTAAATTATGATGGTTTCCTCATGATATCCTGAGATTTTTTCCATCTAAACTTCTTCCAATCCCCCGAATGTATCCTTATTTTGTCATAATGGTGGGGCTTGAATGCTGACAACCTCGAGAGCTATACTGGAGGTAGTGTAGCTACTGTTAAGGTCCCTTGCCAGGCAGGTCTTCATGAGGTAGTAACCATACAAAAAGGGATATCCTGGCCCTCCAGGTTGGGGTTAGACACAGAGCTAACAACCCTGTTGTGTAAAAAAAACAGTTATGAAATGCCAAAACCAATGCATCGAATCAGGGTGGACCTGTTGGAAGACGGACCTGGCTAACAAGGTCAACAACAGTGTCAAGGACTTACAATTTGGAATCTTGAATTGCCGTTCCAGGAAAAGGAGATGAAACAGGTTTTTTAAAGGCAGACGCAATGATAGAAAACCTTGAATACCCAAACTGCATTGGAGACACCAAGCACTGAATCATGTAAGAAGACTTGGTGCAGAAAAAAAATTATGGAAGACAGAAAGGAGAGGAGGTGGGTCATTGTCAAGGCCAAAAACCATCTTGGGTTTACATGGCCACAGGTGTAAGGAGTAGAATCTTCTTCTTCTTCCAGCCTATAAAACTGATAAAACCTGAACCTCCTCAAAGGTAAAGAGGGTTTCCTGGAATTTAATATGATATCAAACATCACAATGAGTGATGCCAGGATTGACACCAAATCCACACAGGTGCCACCGTCTGGTAATTTTCACAAATTCAGAAAGAAAAGTATCAATTAACTTTGGTTCTGAAGGGCAAGGAGGATTATTAGTTAAATTAGGCATTCGATCCTTATACTGATTTAAAGATGACAACATTGAAATCAGCAATGATGAAAAGCTTGCCATTCATCAAGGTTAATGCCTTCATTGGCACCACTAAACACTTAACATATTAAATTATTTGATGGATCCGATTGCGGAATATGTAATGTTCATCCCATTCCCAATCATTCATTGAATCCCATGGCTCTATCCCCACTCATTCTTATGTACGTCTGAAGATACCCTGCAATGCTCCCAATCGCTCTATTCCAACTATGGTTTCCGACATAATAGACCTCTTATGCAGGGCTGCCGACTTATAAAAAAATATTGGCGAGGCCGGTATTGGGGGTGTTGCCCCGGGAAATTCGATAAATAGTGAGTTATAAAGTTTTTTAAAAGCATTTTAGAATAGTCATATGATCAACATTAGAACCCTAAAAACTCGACTCTCGATAACTCGACACTCCGGTAAAATCGACAAGCCTGACATATTTTCTTCCACCCAATAAAACATCTTGGGGAGGCTCGGACCCCCTTAGGCCCCATGGAGTCGGCGCCACTGCTCTTATGAATCGTATAATCTTTACATAAGCACTAATGATGCACGGATCATTCCTCTCTTAAGGCCTGTTTACACGGTACATTAGCTAGTACGAGTTAATATTTAAATTTATGATAGCGAGAATGAACACCAAAATGCACCCTGTAACCACCCAACTTGTGTGAATGCTTGAACAGTAATAGAACCTGTTCTAATTTGATTCATGCATTCCGTACATATTCCGTTCTACTCGGTCATGCAGTCAGATATTGTACTCGTATATATACTCGTGCGTGTTAATTTTTGTATAAGTATAAACACTGAGCACGGATGAGCAGACCAAACAAAATTCTCTATTCGAACTAGCCGCGCCAAATTGGCATCGCATGTCGTCATTGGCTGGGGTGCGTTCCGAATCACGCATCATGCGCATCAACGCATGACCTTGATGCAGCCGTTCCGAAATTGCATCAAGGCATTGATGCGCTTATGCTGATGCGTGATTCGGAACGGCTTGATGCGATATGAGCGGGAAGTATTCCCCCGTTCAAAATACCCGCAGGCACCCGTGCTGGAAGATAGTTCGGGTTAAGCGATAACACAATGATTGATATGCAGAAATTTAATGTGCATAGTACTTATGATGACGAAAAACGTTTATTGATGCGTATAACTTAATTATATTCATTACGGTCGTTCGAAAGTTCCAAGCCGTAACTTGCAACTCATATTTACTTAAAATAGTGATAGACTGAGCGAATTGACGGGAATTTTTGCAGCTAACTCGAAAAACGGTCAATAAGGAAGCATAGTGTATAGTATATCTCAGCCATCAGTGAGTTTTACGGGTCAAATTGTTTTGAAGAGACGATTTTTACGATCAATAGTACGTAGATTTAGCTGCTAGACATCAATTTATGGCTTCCCGACAAGATATACGACTTGAAAACAAATTTTTTTCATAAAAATTGGGAAGGAATACTTAATACCTCGATAAAATTTTCACAAACACTTTATCATACTGCATATATAATGCTTAAAAATTAACTCCAAGACATTTTTATTTAAGTATTCTACCGCTTGGTATTAAGGTAGGTTTGCATGGAGCATTCCAAAAGTCCCCCATGCCCTCATGGACTTCCCTCCTGAATTCACAACTTCGCCCTTTTCATGCTATCTAAAAATCCTATTCTCTCCTTTGTTTACCCAACATTCTATCCTCTAATAGTGTTTTCAACATCCACTCCCAGCTCAGTACTCCCCTAATCCATACCTCCTGTCTCCTTTGAATTCTATCCAGTAGCTGCCTCTCCTCACTCAACATGTCTCGCAATTTGACCTTCTTTCTTCTCTCAGTCCACTTCACTTTCTCCTTACACACATCTCGAACACCTCCAGCCTCTCCCATTCTCCTCCCTAAGTGCCCATGTTCCCACACTGTAAAGTGCTATACTCCAGATCAAAATGTTACAAATTTATCAACCAATGTACTGTCTGTAAGCAAGCTAGTTAAAAAGACACAGCTGTCTTGTTTAATGAATCTGGGTACAGCTTATTTGATGCCAGATCTTTGGAAGTAAAAGGAGTGATCTAGCCACTAGTTTTGAAGAAAATGGCATATGTTGTCAAGATTTGAAACAATATAATTCATAAAGTAAAAGTAATGCAACTTGTTACGTAGGATTGACTGTCAAAGCAGTAGAGGACTGTTTACTAAGTCTGTGGCACAAGAGTAGCAGACTTGTGACAGAGTAACATGCAGGTTATAATGTGGTTGTCAGTGGTGTGGATTGTACCCCTAATAATTAATTTCAGCCTTGTATAGCATATGTTGATGGCATGTTAGCAAAGAAATGATTCAAGATAAGTGCTAGAATGGAAGCTGTATGTAATAAATTAAGTCTGATCCTCTCAGAATTGTGTGGTCTGATGGTATTATAGGTGAAAATATATTTTTATTATTTATGCAAAATATACATATAAATTCAGGGGTAAGGAAAGAAAGGGATAGGAACATGGAACAGAAAAAGGACGAGGACAATGTATGCTCACCTTAACTGATGACTGCACAAGAAAGGTTTTTGTTTTCTTTATTAAAAGTAAGGAGTCTCATTTAGTCCTACAATGCTATACAATTTTTTAGGCAAGCATGGAGAATGAGACAGGGGACAATATGAAATGCCTGCATACAGATTATGGGGGTGAATATATGGGACAGGCATAACAGGGGAGGTTAAGGGCATGTGTGATAAAAGATTAAACTACAAAATCTTATAATCTTCAAGCAGAAATGATTCGCTGAGCAAATAGAAAGCTAGGTACAAACTCTCTGGCATCAATTTACTAAAATATTATTGGGTTGAAGCTTGTTGAGAAGCTGTATATCTCGAAACAGTAACATCCAAAGCAGGAGGGAATGCATTACCTGAGGAGAGATGGTCTGAACGAAAATTTAATCGAAGACATCTAAAAGTATTTGGATGTATTTTCTATGCTTATGTGGCTACAGAGCAATGAAAGATGCTGGATGCCAAATGCAAAAAGTATTGGCAATTGTGAGGAGTCAAAAATGGTATTTTTTGACTGACCCTGATATTGCGGGAAGATTCATCGAAGCATGTGATATAGTATTCTTTGTAAATATGTTTAGGGAGCTTAAACCAGTCCAAATATCTCTTGGTAACTCTTTCATTCTACCTGGGCTCTTAGGGGATAAGGGATAATTAGGTACTAGCCTCAACCTGGCAGTGGAGAGAATGGCAGAGCTGAACTCACAAAGGTACCCAAGTAGTGAGGGGAATATCAGAATATCAAGTAATGAAGACTCCATCCCTGAATCAAGTTGTGAGGGTGATGACAAAGTTCCAACTAATGTAGACAGTAGTTTTGAGAGTAATCAAGAAAATGAGTCAGTGTTTGGAAGCGAGGAAGCAGAAGAGACGTTTTCTTTAAAAAAATGGAGTGGCTCGAAAATTACCAGATCACATAATCTCCTTGTCATCTACTAACTTGACCTGCAATCAACATTTGTCTCATAGAAGCAGGTTTGAATGTAGCTCCTGCAGTGACCCAAAAACTTTTCCTGATGCTCCATTTCTAATTTTGATTGGTTTTCTTATGTATGCAATGATTTGTACAAGGCCAGATCGCGTCTTTGCAGTGTCAAACTTAAGAAGGTTTAATGATGATATTACAATGCAATACTGGGCATATGCAAAGAGTATATTAAGATATTTTAATGGGAACTATAAATTATCTTATTCTTAGTCAGGAAAGTTTCTGGAGGGATACAAAAATGCTGACTTTGCCATTGACAAAATAGATTGAGTGTCCTGTACTGCATACATGACAAGTTAGTTAATGGAGCAGTAGCTTGGGAAAACAAAAAGCAGTGCTGTGCAGTGGCTATGTATACAATAGAAGGCGAGTATGTAAGTTAGGCAGCTGGAGCAAAAAAAACTTGGCACTGCATGGAAGGTCAAAGAACAGAGGTTAGACATCATTTTGTTAAAAACTCTGTTGCCAAAGGAAAAAATAATTGCTGATTACATGTTTACAAAATATGGTAGCAAATGTGCCTCCAAATGGGCTTAACAATGGTAAGCATTTGAACTGCATTAATGAATAGAATTTTTTAGCTGTTGGAAGCAACTGGTTGAAGGGAGGTTTTTGTGCTTGTAACCTAGTTGCAAAGTTAAGAAATAAATAGCTACAACATGTTAAAATAGTTCTTGGAGTGTAGGTCAATGTCTCATTTTTCAACATAGGTACATATTTTACTGTTCCGAGTGCATAAAAAAGCCTAAATCACAATAAAATTAAGTACATTTTGGGGATTGGATAGTTGGGCATTGTCCATTTACTTAGAGTGGCATTCATCAAATAGAATTTAGCATTTCCTCCTGATTTTACAAAATTTTATACGGTGTAATTATGACTGAAAATTGAACGTAAACATTGAAAACCGGTAATCACTATAGTTATGGCGATTTCCGATTTTCAATGTTTTTGTTTACTTTTCAATGTTTGATATCATATGATGCAGCTTCTTAAGACAAATACCCAAGTTCAACTGAGAACCATTTTGGAAACCCATTACTTTTGAAAACATTGATAGAAGTGTGCCTGTATAGTTGGATAGCATTTAGGAGGACACTGAAAATAAGTTGGCCGCGTCATCAATGCGTCGATTAAAGAGTATTTGGAGCCAATTTATAAACTAACTGCAGTACTGCAATACGTATTTATCCGGGCTTACCAAATCACACGCTATGAACAAAACAATTGCACTGAATACTCAATCAACTCGATGGGGTTCTTCAAGCACACATCACTGCAGTGTACATGTAAATCAAGCACACATCCATGATCCTTGCATAAATAAATTAATTGATGATGTTATTTATCACGGCATCACTACCCTGAATGTCCCTTTACTTGTGGTACCATAACGTGAACTGATCTCTTTAGCAGGGGAAAATAATTTTAGTACCTACCGAGCAAATTCACTTGCAATGAATGTATAGTTTAGCACATTAAATAGCTAATAAACGTTTGGCAAAATGGCAATAATTTGCAACATATATGCCTTAAAATGATAGACCAGTGAGATTATGCAAAGCGTAAGCAATTCTAATATTCCGACGAACAAAGTCTTATATTGTTATTTTGAAGATATGCCACGCCTGCATATTAATGTGTGAAATTATAGATCGTATCTTGCATTTTTTACCACCAATTAAATTAATAACGGTTGTAAACAAGTTACATACACGCACACTTCAACGCAAAGGATATACATTTTCCCATTTTCAATTTTATATGGACTAATTATTTCAAAAACTAATATCTATAACTCCTTAAACTCTTTCCTACGATAATAGAAGCACAATATAGTCGTGTAAACACCCTATGCAAACACAAAACACCAGTCAAAATTTTAAAGGTTGCGCCCATTTTCGCCTTCGCATCAACTGCATCAAGAATTTCTGATGCGAGCCGATGCGAGTTGATGCTTCCGAAACCTCGAAATATGCTCGTTGCAGGGCCGCATCAATGCGCATCAATGCTTGATTCGGAACGGCCTGATGCGCATCGATGCACATGATGCGTGATTCGGAACGCACCCATGGGGATATGCCGAAATTTCGGTTCATCGTATCTCAGTTGTTTTGTCATGTAATGGCAGCAGCGTCGAAAACTTCCGTTTCCTACTCTGCTTGACAGGAAATGAACGTCCGTTTCAAATAAATGATTCGGTAATGGATCAGTAAGTTGATGTGTATTTTTCACTAGTGGTGATATTTATGTATTATATACTCATGAAGTGGCCAATCGTTCATAGTCCACTGAGCACCTGCTTAGTTTTGGCATCCCTAGCATTTCTTATGGCAACAAAGCTTTAAATTTTGCGTCACTTTGCGTAACTCTTGCAATT